>NW_010964598.1:1591973-1598696 GCF_000463585.1 Tarenaya hassleriana | reverse complement strand
TGTATGTATGTATGTATGTATGTATGTATGTATATGCATATGTATATATACATATATATGTGTTTATATATGTATATGTATATATAAATATATTTGTTTGTATGTATATGTATATATATATTTGTATAGATGTTTGTATATATATGTGTATGTTTTTTTATTTTGTATATATATTTATATTTTTATTTGTATATAGATATGAATATATATGTATATTTTTTTTTGCTGTTTATTTATTTTATTTTAAATTTAAAAAAAAAAAATCGATTTTTTTCATATTTTTTCGGAATTTTTTTTTAAAATATGACGTGACATGCTGATGTGGCAAAAAATCTATGTGGCGTGCCACGTCAGCCGCCACGTGGCGTGCCACGTCAGCGGTTAACGGACACTTAACACCGTTTTTGGATTGTGTAGGAAATTGCAGTTAAATTGGGTAGTTCGTGTATCAATTTGGCACATTTGATAATTTGGTGTAGTTTTTTGTCAAATTAAAAATTCGTGTAGGAAAAGGTCAGATTTTGTAAAGTTGGTGTAGGAAAATGTCATTTTCCCTAAAAACAAATGAACTATTCCATAATTAATTGATACTCTATAAAATATTTTCCTTAATTTTGTACAGATCTTCACCGATATCTTTCTTTCTTCCCTAATATAAGATAATAAAAATATTGTATTTATGAATAGCGTATTTGATCCAATAATATATATTATATATATATATTATTTTTTGGGTTGGGTCTATTGGGAGTTATAATAGAGTCAATACGGCCCAATAGAGGCCCTAACACCATATCCAATTGAAATCGTCGGACCGTCAGAAGATGCCGGCGAAATATCATCTGGTCATGGAAACGCTTCCCAGATTCTCCCTCCGCCTTCTTCCGCTGTCTATCGCCGCCGCGAAATTCGCCGTGATTACTCACCCGACCCGATTACCCGTTTCCAGACCCGGGCCCTTCGGCCACGTGGCCTGTAAGCCCTATAGTTATTCGTCTTCCTCCTCTTTGAAGGCAAATGCCGGCTGGTTTCTGGGTCTGGGCGATAAGAAGAAAATGAGCTTGCCGGATATAGTGAAAGCCGGAGACCCAGTTCTTCACGAACAGGCCCGAGAGGTCGACCCGGGGGAAATCGGGTCGGAGCGAATTCAGAAGATCATTGACGATATGGTGAAGGTTATGAGATTTGCTCCAGGAGTTGGTCTCGCTGCTCCTCAGATCGGTATTCCCTTGAGGGTGAGCTTAATATTTCCAAAAGAATTTCACTTTATTTTGCGGTTTTTTTGTTTGATATGAAAGCTCAGGATTCAGGAATTGAGAGGAAATATGGCAGATTTTTGTTTGATTGGATTAGAAGTTGGAGCTTTCTGGCAGATTTGAGGATCATGGGCTCTATTCTAATGGAAGTGTTGACCTTTTTCTACGTTCTTCGGCAATGCAGATTATAGTTTTGGAAGATACAGCAGAGTATATTAGTTACCAACCGAAAGATGACAGTAGTGCACAAGATAGACGCCCTTTTGATCTCATGGTACTGAAAATCATTACTTTTTGGTAGAAGTACCGTGAGTGAGTGTGAGGGATTCGAGTTCTGCCATTATCGGATTTTGAGATTTCTTAGTTTGCTGCTTGCTCTGAGGCAGGTGATCGTGAATCCGAAGCTTAAGAAGAAGAGCGACAGGACAGCCCTCTTCTTCGAAGGTTGTCTTAGGTACGGCATTATCATCGACCGAACCCTTTCAATGTTCAATCTCAGAAATCTTCTAGTGTCTCTGAACCATAGTGACACTTTTTCGTTGTTTAGACATTGTTTTAGGGGAGCTTGTCTGATTTAGAAATGATACATTTTCTTGATAATCTCAACGTTTCAGTAGTGTCTGCGAATTTTCTTTGGCAGTGTCGACGGATTCAGAGCGGCAGTGGAGAGACATCTTGATGTGGAGGTGATGGGGTACGATCGGGAAGGCAAGGGGATTACAGTGAGTGCTTCGGGGTGGCAAGCACGGATCCTGCAACACGAGTGCGACCACTTGGAAGGAACGCTTTACGTGGATAAGATGGTTCATCGGACATTTAGGACCATTGAGAACTTAGGCATGCCTCTTGCCCATGGTTGTCCTAACCTGGGCGCCCGTTAGGAGTTTCTTCAGTATTTTGTTAGTGAATTACTGTATCTATGATGGATTTGTTTTGAGGTTTCTTTATATGAAATTTACTGTGACTTTGCAATTTTTTATGTTTAAGGGTCGTCAATCCATGGGATTAATCTTTATATATAAATAATGAGATTTAAAGTAATTTGGTGAACCCAAAAACTCTCTCTAATTTATAATGTATTCTTTTGTACAACCCAGCGTAGTTTTTTTTTTCCCCCGATTTACAACGGTCATAATAAATCTTTTATTAGGGGCAGTTTTGTCATTTGTTACCTAGAGTGATTTTGAGGCTGCAGCGAAGAGACGGCTCGACACCGTTGCAATCTCCAATGCATGTCAGTGTTGTCACTTCTCTCTTCTCTTTCTTTCTCTCTCTATGATCGGAGAAGATGAAAGTTTCTCTGAACTTGAAGATCGATCGTTGTTCTTTGGTTTACTTTTCTCACATGAGGTCTCTCTCCCCCTGAAGTTTGGCCGGGGAAGACGAGCGAAGATTCTCCAGAACTTGAACTTCGAAAGGTGGAGAGTGGATAGTACGTTATTGTGTTTCTTCGGTTTCTTTTTCTCTCATCAAGTCTCTCCCCCGTGAATTTTGGTCGGAGAACACGGGCGAAGATTCTCCAGAACTTCAAGATCGAACGGTGGAGAGTGGATAGTAACAGGATTGCAAGAAAGATAAATTTTCTCCAGATTCATAAACTCTCAGGAAGAAGACAACTCAAGCGGAAACCCTTTTCATTCAGATGTTTCTCTTACATAACCATGTAAAGACTCTGCCTTGCAAAACATATATATTAAGCTGTGTATACATACACTTGTGTAAGTAAAGAAAAAGTAATCAATTAGTTCTCAATCCCAACATTAATGTGTCGCAGGTCGTTGCATCTTTTGGTACCTCTCCATGTAAAAGCAATTGTAGACTTTGCTTTTGTATAGGTAGTGTCGGCGTAGATTGCAGGATATGTTCTCCAGTTGACTTGTCTTCACATGGTGAGCACGTGACCAACTTAACTCTTGATAGTACGTGCCATCCCGTCTGGAAGAACATTGACTGAGGCTGCGGTCGGCGCTACGTCTGGAAGGGAAGCCTCTAGAGGCTCCCGGTTATCACGCTTTTCATTCTCTAACAAATCAAGATTCTCGAGTTTCTCCCCCATGGTTGGTTCGTCAGGATCATCACTGACAAGAACTCCAGCTGCAACTTCGTCAAGGCCTATGTCAGACAAGACCGGAAACTGAAAGAACACGGTCTGTCAGTGATATACGACCAAGGGGAAGATTTTAAAAGTGAGTGCTGAGTACTGTGGTATCAAACAGTACACCTCTCACCAGAATCTCGCAGCACCCTTGTAGCGGGTAAACTGGGATCAGACTCGGGTTGCTTCCTGTTCGTACTCTTATCATGGGCTGGAGCATCAGCTACCTCACCTGTTGGATTTGCAAAAGCAGGAAAAGGAGTTGACTATGCGAGCAACCTAGGCCGTAAAGGTGCAGAGTACGGAAGAAAATGCAAGAAGAAACATGAAAACAAACAGAACTAGCGGTCGAACCTCCAGTTGTACTGATCTCAACGTGGCTGAAGTTGGAAGAATCCACAGAACCATAAGCCACTACGGGCACAACTGGCTTGTCTGCTTCTACAGAAAGCAACTTGGCGGCAAAAATGGATTTGCTGGACCAGAATGGGGATTGGCAAGTACAACAGGACTGTCTTGCTCATCGGTACTGCTTCGGTGCTTCTGCACACTTGTGCACGGTTGTCCAATCTCTGATGTAATCACAGTCTTCCCATTATCCCCTTTATGGGACCCTAAAGAATTCAGAAAATATAAACTTGGAACTTAATGTTTAACCACAGAGGTTATGAGTAGGTATGGCATTCTGAGTGCCGCACTCACCACATCATTTGGAAATTTCACGAGCTCTTTCCGTTTTCTAGTTCTAAGATCCTAAACTTCCTGGAAGCTATTGCAATTAGATTCTTATCCGTCATTAAGATCATGAAAAAGATGCTACCATCCTCTGCACGAGAGCTAGTAAGCACCTTCTTATGCTATACCAGACAAGAAAATAAACAACACTGACGTAAATGAGAAAACCATCTTGCAAACAAAGATTTAGCTATGCATGAACTGCTTATACCAGGCTACCCATCCGAATGCTGACATTTAGCTAATAAGCTTCCATCTGCAGTACTCCAGACCTAAAGCAACAGCCAAGATAATTTAGAAACCCTAATCACAGAAACTGGGCACGAATCCTGATTGATCCTCCCGCCCGTCTCAGCATTTCTCCATAACCTACCTTATTCTGTGGAGCTGGCTGTATAATGTCATGTAACGTAAGCCAAACTGAGCTAATTGCTACTTGCAATTAGCCATTGCCACAGAAATAACTCATTCCAGAGATCACTTACATACCCAACAAGGAGCCAACAACTAAAATGATCGGAATATGATATATTTCCTGGAATTAATTTCAATTTCACATTCCAGAACGTAAAGATTGATGAATAGAGATACTCGTCGAATGAAATTGGCTATACAACCTGATTGTAAGAATCTGAAGCCAAAACAACAAGAGACTTTTCATCTCCCAAATGCATAAAAATTACATCGAAGAACAGCCACTGAATATCCAGATTATGGAAAACAGACAATCAGAGTTACGAGTCGTAGAAACACAAGAAATAGAGAAATAATAAACTTAACGGTTCCGTCCGGGGAAAGAACAGCGAGATAGTCGCCGTAGAGGGTGAAAGACGCGAGATGAGGCTTCATTTTCCCCTTCGCCATGGCCGGAGAGGAGAAAGAGAAGGCGGAGAAGGGGATCGGGATTTCCCCGGAGCTAGGGTTTTAGAACGCTTGTGGGTTTTTGTCTGGACGGTGACCAAAACGACGGCGTCTTGAGTTTTGTAATAGTAAGGCCCAAGAGGAAGCCCAATTGGCAGACCCATAGTCACGTGCGTGTACCTACGCATGAAGAGAGCGGATATACATACATAATTACATATTTCTTTCGTAAAAGTCCCGTTATTGTTAGATTTCCAAAATTATTGCCCAATTTAAATCAGTAAAAATAAATTAGAAACGTGGTCAGATTAAAATTCAAAACATTGGAAAATTTTCAGACATTGAGAAAAAAATATCACCTAAAGGAAGAAAAATACGAAAATACAAAGGCATGCACATTTAAAAAAAAGGCCATAATTGTGGCTATAAAAGAAACCCATTTTCTTTACAAGTCGGGATTTTCTTTTCAAATCTACATCACTCAAAACTCATATATTGAGTTATAAAAATTGTCTCAAAATCATTATTCTTTTTTTTTTATATAATCAAAATCATTATTATTCAGTTATAAAGAAATGGATTAATTTGTTTAAATTGTAAATCTTTCTATAAATTTCAAGCCCTTGAAAATGAAAGAAATCCAAAGACTGAAAAGAAAAGACAATTATGTTTGTTGCCAAAAGAGAGCAGAAAAGGATAGAGGGCAATGTGGTCAAATTCGAACGACGTTCTCTACAGTGTGTGTTATAAAACCCCACACACAGACTTGGACACGCGCATGAAATTTTCCATCTTCACCGCTTGAACCAAAAGCTCCCATTCGCCGCACTATTTTCCTTCTGAGAAAGAGTCCAGAAAACCCAGAATTCCTCGCCATCAGGTATCTTTCTCCCTTCCGTTTTCTCGATCTTTCCATGGGTCCTCCTCGATCTCTCTTCTCGATCTCGATCTGTTGGAGTTAAGGCGTTTCGCGGTTCATGGGTCTCATCAGAACCATTTCTTTTGGCGTTTTCGTGGATTTCTTTTTTTCCTGCGGAATATTTTGCTTTTGATTCGGCGGATTGCAACCGAACTGATCTTTCTTTGCTCCGGCCGGTACGGATGAATCGAATGTTGAAATTGTCGCCGTTCCCCTTGGTGATAAGATTATCGAAGCTCTTCAACTGTTTCTGATAAGTGAATAGTTTCGGTTTTATCCATGGATTTGAATCCCTGTCGGCTTTTGAGATCGTCTGCCGTCTATGTTTTTTATTCAAGCTGGGTCTGCTGAATCTTTCTTCCGGTTTAAGTTATTTGCTTTTCAGAATCTGTTCTTGTACCGTCCGCCGGCATAAATCTAGTTTTTTTAGCACTGTTATTACCTCGTGAGTTCATGTTTGATTTCACTTCCAGTTTACGCTGATCCTGAGATCGAAATCGTCTTCTTTTCTGTGTCTTTTCAGCTTCTGCGATAAGAATTTATGGTTTCTGTTGTACCCTTAATGTGCATTGGTTAACAGTTTCCAGAGGAAATCCCTTTCCGCACAAAACTATATCGGGATTTTTGTGGCCTAGTTGAGATTCTTGTCTTTTGGTGTCGAGAATTCTAGACTTTGGTTGAATCTATAATAGGGTTTCCTCCCGAATGCATCAGTTAATCAACCGTTGGTGTCATGATGTTTTGCGTAAACTGGGATCCTCATTCTTCGACTCAATCATCCAAGACGATGGATGATCCTTCCACTTCCACGAGTGATTGACAAACTGGTTATCTTTTCTTTGTTGCGGTCAGCAGGA
>NW_010964598.1:1531234-1591814 GCF_000463585.1 Tarenaya hassleriana | reverse complement strand
GGAAATGCAGAAGGAAAGACGGGTATTGCCCGTATCAAGCAGCAGGCCGAGGGTATCTCCTTACCCGCTTCGATCTTCTAGGAACAACAAACAAAAGGAACCGGAGTCTCCACTCCAGTCAGAGGGTGCCAAACAATGGGAGGACGTCCACTGCGTTATCTGCATGGAACCGCCCCACAATGCCGTTCTCTTGCACTGCTCGTCCTTCTCCAAAGGCTGCCGCCCTTACATGTGCGACACAAGCTCACGCCACTCTAACTGTTTCAAGCAATACCGGCGGAGCAATACCACCAGCCGGTACGAGGTCAAGACCCTCAACTGTCCTCTCTGCAGGGGAGAGGTTTACGGGACGATGAAGGTGACAAGTGCACGGAGGTTCATGAACGCCAAACCGAGGACTTGTTCGATAGAAGATTGCGGTTTCTCCGGGACGTATTCTCAGCTGAAAACCCATTTGAAAACTTCCCACCCGGATTTCACCCCGCCGAAGATCGACCCGTGGAAACAGTACATGTGGGAACAGATGGAGAGGGAGGCGGCATACATAGACATTCTCAGCGCTGCCGAGATTCAACGTCAGAGGTGGACGGCCGAGCAGAGGGTGGAGATGATGCATCAGCAGCATCAGATACCGTTCGGACACTCGGTGTTTCAGGTGAGCCTGGGAGGCGTGGTGGAGGATCTGTACGGTTCGAGTGTAGGGAGCAGCCATTCGAGAGCCACTGCTTATATTCCCCGACTTGAGTTTCGTGCTACCTTCTGAACCCTGAGGTTGTTTAGGTTTATACAGCACCAACATATTTAAAGTTGTCGTTTTTATGTGTCTTTCATCATTCTTCTCTTATATTTCATGCTTTAGAAATATATCTTCCTAGTAGTAGCTATTATTAACACGATAGCTCTCAGCTTTGACAAATTCTTTTAAAGCTTTTTTGCCCTTTTAACTCTTTTTTTCCCTCCCTGTGGGAATATACCTTTCCATGGAATCTAAACATAAAAGATTATTACTGCTTTTGCACCTCGAGAATTTGAGATTTGATTACAAAGTATGAAAGTTTCAGACACAAAGGTGTTGGATGTACAGTAAAGGGGAGAAAGACCTATGAATGATGTCCGGAACATAAATCCCGAAGCATGTACTCGTTGCAAGAACACATCTCTGAAAGATCCATGGTGGGAATCTGGTGATCCCCTTCCGCAGGATCTCTCAGCAAAGGAAGCATATTTCTGTAGTTTTGTTTACTCGAACTCCCGTGTGCTTGGAAGATTTCATGCCCAAAAAAACAGCAAGACTGAATCAGATTCACCTTTCCTGAATTCGGTTTAAACAGTATTACAAAAGCCCGAGGGTTGTAACCTGACATCGGCCGGGCCAACAGCAAAAACACATCTTTTGAAGATGGTGTCTTCGTTCAGACACGGGCTGATGATCCTCGTATAATGCAGCCTCGACAGCCTAGCCTACAGAACATCACCATTAACACTCGTGACAGAACATCGCAATCAGAAAAGTGCCCTGATAAGCAACTCGAAGGCGATGACCTCTCGCCTGAAACCCGGCGACCGCCGCATCGGAACCACGATTGTTATAGCCGACGTCACGGTCTGATGCCTCACGAGGTCGGTGAGTGACGGATACACGATTACCGTCCGGTGAAATCAGTAGCTTGTTCAGTGTAACCAAGGCGTCACCGTCTCTGCAAGGAGCGCCTATCCTATCAAGCCCTGCAACCGGTAGTGCATGGTGTTCGCATCCCGACAAAACACGGAGGAGGAGGAGAATCGGGGTTTCTCGGGAACTACGCTGGGCTTTTGGGAAGAAGACGACCATCAAAACGACGACGTACTACGTATTTGAGAAAAGCAATGTACACGGTTTGACAGTCGAGATTAATTTAATTAATGAATAATAATACCCTCTATTATTTATTTAACAATTTAAAGTTAGGGATTTCGCAAATTCAAGGGGCATAAAAGGGAATTTAAAAACATTGGATCCAGGTTTCGGGAAGATTGAACCCGACGTGAATCGAACACGCAACCTTCTGATCTGGAGTCAGACGCGCTACCATTGCGCCACGGATCCTGGTTAAACAGATTATTTTAAAATAAATATAATCTAATCCTTAGGGTTTTCCATCTTCTGAAAGCTTCTTCAAATAACCTTCGCTCTCCCTCGTTTCTGCGACTTCATCTCCGCGACCAACGAAGTTTCTTACTCTCTCGCTCTCGTCAATCTGTCGCCGCCACGTTCAGATATCCGGCTGTTCCTCACTCCGGCCCTCCGGCTCCGAGAGGTAGCTTCTCCTCGCCAAGGTTCCCTACTTTAATATAAATCTTCCAATATCTATAAATTTATTCGCTGTGGAATAATTTAACGTTCTAAACTTCGGAATTGAAATTGATTATGAGAGAATAAATGAACTCACATTGATGTACGATGATAGTCTGAGAAGTTGTTGTTGCATTCCCATGTGGTTGTACTAAATCACATGTCAACTGTGTTTCTTTAGCTTTTGTCAATGAGATATGCGAGAATCGGGAGATCTGTTGAAATTTCGATTGGTTGCAAGCAATTTCTTGTTGGCCGATTACTTGTAGTTTTGGTAAATTCTGTGTTTTCTTTGTCCTGTTTTTGTTTGGATATTCGAATTTCTATGAATCCGATGGGAGACAAATGATCCTGAGAACACTGGATTTTCCTATCCATGTTCATATTTTCTGAGTACTCTTTTAGGATTAGGTCAATGTTATTTCTGATCTATGTTGTTCATGAAACTGACAGAAATCAGGTTCTCTTTTGGGGTCTTGTAATTTCTAAAACAGCTTAATTCCGGTTGTGATGGTAAAAAAGCATGGTGTGAAAATTGAAAAAGGCGATAATAGAGAAGGAAATTGAGGAATGCAAACAAGTTATGTACAATCGGAAGAAGTCTTCCTTCTCTCTTCCAACCGCCTATTACTGGATGTATATATAATCTGAAACAATTAAACGTTGTGGATTTTACGCAGATGGATGAAGCCAACGAAATATTGCAGCGCAATAGGACGGAGGATGTCACTTGGCTTTGCTCGCTCTCTGAATCTGAACTTGTAAGTGCTCGTAAGACCGTGAAATCTCATCTTTCCCACGGACTATCAACTAACTGTTCCTTTGTCTCTGTCTCAACTCCGTGTAACATGTGGTTCTTGATTTGATATGGTGACCAATCGTTCGTTGTTGCAGGACTTTCTCATCAGCTTAAAGAAGCTAATATCACAACGTGCCAAAATAATTGGGCATGAAGAACTTGTGGAGAAGTTTGATCTCAAGATGCTTCGTGCTCTCGGTACGATTCTTCCTGCCCTTTTCTTGTTACTTGAGTACTCTCTGGGAAACGTTGCGGGATCATAAAAAGAAAGAACATGGTTGTAGCTCAGAAACGTAACTTGAATGCAGGATTTGTTCTGATGGAACATGTAAGAGGAAGACTAAAGGATAATAATATTTCGCTTGCCCCAATTGTTGCTGATCATCTTAAGCTCATAGAGAGCTGCAGTTTGTTAAAGACATCAGTCGAGGATACAATGGACATTGAAGAGATTAGGGTTTTGCTCGGAATCGATTCGAGAAGGAAATCACGGAAAAGGTAGGAGGGGTCTTTGGAATTACAGAACACTTGCTTGGTGATATTTTTGTGATCGTCGTTCTTCTTGTTTACGTGTTTTTTTGTCCCCTCTGTTTCAAGACCGCGGCGGTAGCAGTGGCTGTTCTGATTGAGGAACATTTTCGTGAAGAGATGTTGTCTTTTAAGGCAGAAGACTCAAAGCATGACAGAATCTATGTTTCGGATGTGTTGTGATCATTGTCTGAAATTTTCAGAACTGTTACACGAATGGATGAAATTCGTGCCTCTCTGTATATTCTCTAGTCATAATGTCTCAGAGGAAATTTGGTCATAAGTAAAAGGCTTAATTTTTATCACTAGATATAATATACCCTTTAGGTTGATTTGGTTTTGTTCAATTTTGGGGCTTGTGATTTGGTACAAGTTGAATAAATGTGTTATACTATCATTTGAGTCAACAGAAAGCACACAAAAGAAAACATCCTCTGTACATGTAATAGCTTTATGACGCAAGAAATGATTGCCATATACTCTCTACGGTTAATTAATTGATCACGATACAAGTCTTCGAATGATAAGAGTTTTTTCCGAATTTTAGAATTTAAAAATCAAAATAAAATCCATTCAAGATTTTGTATATTTATTTTTTCTAAAAACCCAAAAAATCATTTTATTGAAAAAATCAAATAAAAACCATAAACTCATTTTTTTTTGGATTTTTTCTTTTATAGAAACTATAAAAACTCTCAAAACCAAAAACTATCACCGTTCATAACCTAAATTTACAAAATTTTGAGTTTTTTTTAATTATAAATTACAACCAGAATTGTGTTTTGTAAAAAATATTTAAAGAGCCTAAGGAACCCAATTCCATGCCACCAACTCGTGTGACTGATTATTTTCGAATTCAGTTATACATTTTATAGTGTGTGTACGTATGTATATATATATATATATATATATAGTTTTGAAAAACTAATTTTATTTATTTATTTTATATGAATTAAATTTTAAAGTTTAAAAAAATTTATAATCGTCCCACTTTTACATTAGATTCGGTATTCCGCCCGGTTCTGTTGAACCGAATCAAAACGGTGGCCATAGGTAAAACCCTAAACCCCCTCCATAAGCTCCCGTGTGTTGCTACCATTTCTTCCGCTCTCGAGTTCTCCCCCATAGCCGTATTCCTCTTATTCAATCTTTTCGAATTTCGAATCTCTCTCTCAGTGGGTTTGACCTGAATTCTGTGTTTTGTTCTCCATAGAGCAGGTTAGTGTTCGTGAGCTCAACGGCGAGGAGACATGTTTGCTCTTTCCAAGGTTTTGCGGAGGTTAGCTCTTCCTCAAGTTCCATGGTTCTCTCTGTTCTTTTTTACCATTTTGAGTTCTTCATTCCTCAATTTCTTTACTCGCTCTCCGCAGATCGCACATCTCGATTTCTCTGATTAAGGTTTTGTGGTTTATTTCCTTGTCTTCCGTGATCCGAACAAGACAAAGATTTTTTCTTCAGATAAAATGACAAAGGACTCATGTTCGGATCTTCTTCATGCTAGTTAGGGCTTATGTATGTATGTACGCACGTCTTGTAACGCCATTGTTGAACAGAGCTGTGCAGATATCATGAATATATTTGCGTTTTGTTAATGTTTGCGCGTTGCAAAAACCAGTTATCCGATTCGTGGTTTTAGGCTGTTATCAGGAAAAATCTCTAATTAAGATGAGAGTATACAAAGTTCTGTGATTTATTTGAATTCAAGTGGTATGAGCGCTAGAGATCATTTCATAAACATGGTATTCGAATAGCTTATGTTATTCTTCTTTTTTTTTTCTTGCTTTTCAGAAGCCAAAGACTCCCACTCGGTGTTTGTAACGCTGTGTATGCTAAACTAGAGGTACCACTGGAGAGAAGGAGCACTGTTCTTGAAGCACCTACTGTGGTATTTGATAAATCCCAATCTTTCGAGGGATTTTACCAGTTTTCCTCGGATTTCTCTACAAGTAGACGCTCACTTTCCTCAAAAGCTGATGCTAAAGGTGTTGAAGAAGAAGACCTCGAAGATGGGTTTTCAGAGCTTGAAGGTGCAAAGTCAGCCCAAGAGGCTAGCAGTGAAAGTGACATTGAAGATGACTTAGTGTCCGAGGAGCTTTCAGGGGATGAAGACGACGGTGAACTTGACAACTCTGATGCCAAGAGTGGGTCAAGGAATGCTATGCGGAAGAGATCATCCGAGCTCTTCAGGGCCATTGTTTCAGCGCCAGGTATCTCTATAGACAGTGCCCTTGATAAATGGTTGGAAGAAGGAAAAAAGATAAACCGGGCTGAGGTCGCAAATGCTATGCTCAATCTGCGTAGACGCCGGATGTATGGGAGAGCATTGCAGGTAATTCTTTTAGTAGCTGAGTATCCATGTTCGTTCATATGGTGAACAATTAAGATTCACAGTCTTCCACCTAAGCCATGTGAATTTTGCCTATTCCATCTCTGCATATTATCCATGCTCGTGCATATATTATATACACGTTTTTTTCTTTTCAAGTTTCAACTCTCAATGTTGCATATGCTTCCTATAAATTCTCCAATTATAATCTTGTTGCTCTTTAGGTTAGTTTTCTTCGTCTGTTTAATGCTCATGTGCTCTGTATCTTATCTTATTGTGTCTATAGATGTCAGAGTGGTTGGAAGCAAAAAATCAAATGGAATTTACCGAGAGAGATTATGCTTCTCGGCTTGATTTGATAGCCAAAATCCGTGGCCTGCAGAAGGCAGAAGCTTATATCGAGAAGATCCCAAAATCTTTCAGAGGGGAAGTGATATATCGGTCTCTTCTAGCCAATTGCGTTGCCACGAGCAATGTTAAGAAAGCAGAAGAGGTTTTCAACAAAATGAAGGTCTTGGGGTTCCCTCTGACGTCATTCGCTTGTGACCAGTTGCTTCTCCTCTACAAGAGAGTTGACAAGAAGAAAATAGCTGACGTGCTGTTGCTGATGGAGAAAGAAAACATCAAGCCTAGTCGCCTTACATACCAGACTCTGATTGACACCAAGGGATCCTCAAACGACTTAACCGGGATGGAACAAATTGTGGAGACAATGAAGGCTGAAGGTGTTGAACTGGACCTTCGCACACAGTTTATCTTAGCTAAACACTATGCAGCTGCCGGGCTTGAGGAGAAGGCCGAGAAAGTCTTGAAAGAGATGGAAGGTGAAAGCTTGACGGTGAATCGCTGGGCATGCAAGGATCTGCTCTCAGTCTATGCATCTCTCGGGAGAGTCGACGAGGTGGACAGGATTTGGAAGATTTGCGGAGAAAACCCCCGAATTGACGAATGCCTAGCTGCAATTCTGGCTTTTGGAAAGATCGGTAAAATCAAAGAAGCAGAGGAGATTTTCGAGAAGTCACTGAAACTGTCAAACAGGGTTCCTGCCAAGGTTTTCTCGGCTCTCCTGAGGGTTTATGTGGATCACAAGATGCTGTCAGAGGGTAAAGATCTCGTTAAACGGATGGCGGAAAGCAACTGCACGATAGGGGCATTGACATGGGATGCCCTTATCAGGCTCTACGTTGATGCTGGGGAAGTCGGAAAGGCAGACTCTCTGTTGAACAAGGCGACACAACAGAACCAGATGAGACCCCTGATGAATTCCTTCATGTACATCATGGAAGATTATGCAAAAAAGGGCGATGTGCATAACACAGAGAAGATCTTCCAAAGGATGAGGCAAGCCGGGTATGTATCCCGGTTCAGGCAGTTCCAAGCCCTTCTCGAGGCTTACGTTAACGCCAAAAACCCGGCTTATGGAATGAGAGACAGGATGAAGGCTGACAACATCTTCCCGAACAAGGCCATGGCAGCCCTGCTGGCTCAGACCGATCCATTCAGGAAGACTGCTGTCTCCGACCTTCTTGATTAAGTCCTTTTTATATTCTTCTAGAACTTTCTTCTCTTGCTGTTTCCTAGTATTTCGTATGTCTCTTTGGATGATTCTGTCGTGATGATGATGTAGGCCTGAAAACGGTTTGTTTAGTTTCTGGTTCTGTCTAAAATCGCCATTAGGCATTGGTTTGATCAACTCAGATATCCTCGAGCAATGAGGAAGCTTTCATCTGTCATGCCAATAACTAAAACTTGTGCAGGAACTAGAATGCTTTTAAATATTCCTGATCTGATGAATGTACAAAGACTACGAATGAAGAAGAAAGAACCTAACAAAGACAACTTCAGGATCAACCCCCAAAGATCTTTCTCCTTTGGGTCGGGTCAACACTAATCAACTGTAATCTAAGATGGGACGAGATTTCCTTTCCGGCCCTGCAAATCTTGCCTAAGTGCAAGTCTTTTGATGAATGGAGACATGGCAGCAAGCAGCGTCTTTGGGCATTCCTCGTGTGGTAAATGCCCGCATCCAGATATCGACACTAACCTCTGCAGTTTTTATATGATGTTTCTTGTCAGATTCTCTTTTTGAAAGAAAGACAAAAAAAAAGGGTTTAGGTGGTTTTGCGTTTCGATGCAGGGAACTTACAGAGTTTAAGAGTTTGGAAGCCATGGCTTGGGACGACTTGAGAGGGACAAGGGCATCTTCCGCTCCTGCAATGACTAAGACCGGCAATTCCTCCATGGACTCCAGAAGCGAGGTTGCGTTTTGAGGTAAAAGCACCATCTCATATGACAGTCTACCAATCTCGTGAAGAGCCTCGTCCCAGCCTTCTACATGTAACGGGGCCTGACATGTCATAGAAGAAATGACTTTAAGAGACTATATATGTGAAGCAAAATATATATGGAGATGAGAGGAAGGGTACTTTACCTTGTATAGCCTTAAGACCTCTGTGGTGAGCTTGTTGGCATCATACCAAGCTCGTCGATTAACCACCTGAGCTATTTCAGTACGCAAAAGTGGCCTGACAAGGTGCTTCTTCCCTAATGATGTGCGCAGAAGAATTCTCGCAAAAGCAGGAACTACTTCCCTTGACAAGCTAACATTAAGCAAAACCACCCCTTTGACCGCAACCTGAATTAATCGGCACAAGAAACAATCCCAATAGGGTCAGCAAGAAAGTTGGAGGAGTCAGTCAAACTGGAGGAGTCAGTCAAACTTGAAATCGACGCACTTTTATGGCGCTGTTTGATGTTTGTATTCTTTGCGCAGCTTTCATAGCAAGTAGACCTCCATCATCATGACCGACAAGTACTACGGAAGAGAACCCCATCTCATGACAGAAAGAGAGAAGCAAATCCACCTGGAAATCATTGAATTTAAGATTCATACTCGAGATGAAGTCTTGAAAAGCACTAATATTATCTCGCAAAGGTCAGAAAAGAAAATAACCTGACTTTCAAGTGTGTAAGGATTGGGCAACTCCCTCTCTTCCCAATCCTTCTTGTACAGCCTGGCAGTTAATCCCCAACCAGGCCTATCAAATGCAGCAACAGCACAGCCAAGCTGATGAGCCAGAGACCCCATCACATGTCTCCAAGAAAACACTCCACCACCAAACCCATGAACCAGGACTATACCAAACTGACCATTCCCATCCCAACCTTGCTCCACTGCCCCGCAATTGGAAAGCATCATGTCATTGTCTAGACTCATCCCATCCTGAATTTCTTTCGACATATGAGGAGAAGGAAGAGAACCATCAAGAAGCGGGGCGTGCAAGGAAGAATTGCTAAATTGACTGCTGTAGCTCCGGTGGAGATGATGATGCTGGGTTCTTGTGCTCATACTCGATTCTTTCCTGTCAGGCTTCAACCTTCCTTCCAGTGCCATTGTATCCAGGGTGTTGTACTTACAATTGACTTCATGAGAGGAAGTTGAGGAGATGGACTGAATAGGCAAACCGGGCAAACAAAGCTTGTAATGCACAGTGAGTCCTCGGATCGTAATGAAGAGACTGTCAAGATCAGCAAGCAATCTCACTGGGACCTCTCCTTCATCGTGGGTTGCTGACAGAGGCTTCCACCTCGAATCAGTATCAATCTTGGAGGCCTTCCCCGCTGAGGGAGTTGGAGAACGTGGCGCTTTCTGAAAGCCAGAGAAAACACTTTTACATGCAAGGACCTGCAAAACACCGGAAAGCAAATTTTCATTTGAGGTTAGACAGAAAGGGAAATGCTCCTCTCACAAGCTTCACATGAAAGGGGGAGCAAACTTACAGCTTCAGGGTCCACTCTGTGGTACAAAAGTTTCCTCCTTGCTCTGCAACTAGTTCTATATGCTACAACTGTATGTCCGAGGGCAAAAACCACAGAAGAGAGGAACAAAACCGGCATTCCCCATGACTTCTTAAGGTGGAGCCGTTTCCTTGACAGAGATAGCGAAGCTTCAGCCTCAAGTTGAGAATGTACAGTGAAGACGCAAGCTTTAACTGAAAGAAGAAGAATCGAAACTACAGAACACAGCGATACAGCTCCCAGATAAGGGCCGTGCGAGAGAGCAGGACCATCGGATAGCGAATAGATACCTGTTTCAGGGATGGAGCCAATAGTGAGCTTATAAACGATATAGGGTAATCACGAATTGACATGGTTTACATGAGAAAGTTTCAGACAGCCAAAACGCCAAACACTCTTTATCACATTGCATTTTAACCAGAAAAATAGTCACTTCAAATCAACTGATGCAAATGCCTAAGAACAAATCTGCGCTAAAGAAACAGCTTCATGCCCTCTTTAGGATCCCATTGTCCGTAAAAAGCAAATCACAAAGATTCGAAATCTAAACAAGAACACGATAACACAGTAACAAGTCCTGCAAAACTCGTTGAGAGAGAGAAAAGGAATGTGAAATGCCCGTACAGATGACTAGGAAAGATCTGACGACGGAGACGAGAGGTATATCAGTCAAAGAGCTCTTCAATCCGTATCGATGCAGATGCTCCCTCACGCTGTAGCAAGTTAAGCACGTAAAGCTCGACAACAGGAAGCTCGGAACGAGCACGTCTCCAATGGCGACAAGCATTGGCAACGACGACACCAAAAGTGAGGTCACCATCGCCACCATGAAAAAAACCGTCCTTGCGCATCTTCTCGTCTTCTCCACGACAAACCACCCTTTGCCCATTGTGGTAGACGACCCAGGCCTCCAATCGGATGGCTACAAATCCTGCGACTCAAATCCGGCGTTACCGTTTCCGGCGTGTCTCTCACAACCACCGGCCTGACGGAAGGCTTGTCCGGATTCTACACGATTGATCGGATAAACCAACGAGTCCAGATCCTTCCTTTGGCTGTCTTAGGTGGGAGTTGAAACCCTAGCGAGAAGAAACAGAAACGACCAAGAATCCGCCGACTGTGGAGGATTTTGCGGCGCATGTGGCGGATGGGCCATCTCCTGGCGGCGGAGAACGACGGCGATTCCACTCCCTTTCACAACGGGAACAATCAAAGATCACCACGAAAAGCCATTGCTACGATTCTGATTGAAGATCGTACAGATATATTTCAGAATCGCAGGAAAGGCAAAAGAACAAAAGAAAAACGCTTTGAGCTTTTCCGAAAACCAAAAATCTCCGGTTTCTTTTTTTTTTTGGGTCATTCATAGTTTAAACGTATAAAATTATATTAGAAAACAATTAAACAGAGAGTCAATTAATTAATTATTGTGTTTACGAATAAATCAATGATTAAAAAAGGGACAAACCTGCTTCAGTCAGACATGCCAGAGCTTTTTATTGGACGATTCTACCCCTTGTTTCAAAATAAAGAAACTATAATATTAAAATATTTGGAAAATGTACCACCACGCCGAAACAGAATTTTTTTCCTCCCCGAGAAAGTCGTACTGTTTCTTGTTCTATTAGTTTTAGTTTTGAAAATTAAAGATGGAAATATTATTATTATAAATTATTTAAATGTTAATTCATTGTATAATTATATTTCTAATTATAATAACACTCCAAAATAACACATATATATATGTATATATGATACGGAGAAACTAGATTGGTGTATTGGGAGTTTGTTCTCTGACGAAGTTGAAAAAAAGAAACAGTATAAAATGACGGTTATGGCCTCCAGTGAGAAATAAAGTGGCTTTGTAGATTCGCTGAGTTGGCAGTCCGGTCGGGTCGGCTTGGATCGGGTCGGGTGGTTTTGTGGACCGTTAACTTTTAGGCTGTGGCCTCGCCCCACGGACCCACAATTTTATAAAAACGCAATGTATCGGATGTCCCCAAAGGGACCACATGTATTTTTATAAGTGATTCTATTTTCTAGAATTGATATTTTTGCACACCCGATTAATATTTATTCAGTTTAAATTGTTCAAAACAAATTAATTTTAAATTTATTATATTTGATATCTTACATTTATGAATATTTGTTACAAAGATCATATTTATTTAATGTGACAATGACTCTTTTGATTGTAGATAAATTATAATAAAACTATTAAAAAACATTTTTCATATTTGTTGAATTAATATTTTAACATTTAAAAATTTTTAGTTAATTTTATAAATTGATTTAGTTTAACATTTAAAATTTTAAATATATTATTATCTATCTAAAAGTATTAAAAATATCAGTCAGTACCTAAAAATATTAAATGTTGTTAACAATTTATTACTATATATTCTATCTATATAAATCCATCTCAATCTTTAAATTCAATTGTTTAAAAAAAATCATACACTCCTTCAATTATCTACATCCAAAATCATATTTATGATTTATTTAAATGATTAATTGATATGTTTATATTATTGATATTATCTATATCATATAGATTAATTTATAGATGTTTAAAATTTATTCAATTCGTAAAGCGCCTGAAAATATGAGCAGATGCAAATATGTATGCGCGTGCATAACGTAATATAGACATGTTTATGCGTGTGTCCAAAGATGAAGTATTGGGCATGTGCGAAGTTGGGCTTTATTGACAATAAGTCCATTGGGCTTTATTAACAAGGCATTGACCTAAATGGGCTCTTAATATATGGGCCTTCATTTCTTTGCAACCTAAAATTGAGGCCCATTAAACTCTCGTAGAGGGATTCTATGGATATCAATCACAATGATTTCATTAGAATCTGGCCATCATTTTTTTTTTAATCAGGCGTAGCGGAATCACGACCGTCGGAACTTCCAAGGAAGACGAGAGACAACAAATATCCGCAGGAAAGAGACAGAAGGACAACAGGCAAGGATGAAGGATCTGACGTGACGGACTGCATCCTATCCCCCGAGGTCCTTTAATCCTTTGCCACGTGGATACTGTAATGACCGTCGGATTATAACGAACGATTTGCACGTCTTTTTTTTAAATGGGGAGAAGTATTATTTTTTTTTTTTTTATAATATGTGATTTGATAAAGATCGAGTTCGAATCTGGGTGGAACACTCTTTGCGCATACTCATTTACTATTTGAGCCAACCACTCTTGGCGAAGTATTATTATTTTCAAACTATTATTTATATATATATATATATATATATATATTATACAATACTACTTACACGGTGTTATAGAGGATGTTTGTAGTAACTTTCAGATATTTGGATTCGATTCTTGATACCATTTGTTTTTATAATAGGGTGATAAATAACGAGATCTGTATAAGGTCCATACATATATATGTAACATTATTATATAATAAGTTAAAAAACATTATTATATAATAAGTATATGGAAATGATACTGCATGTCTTCATCGGGATATACTTTTAGTTGGTCCCTTTTGAATATGACATGATGAAAAAGTTGGGAACTAAGGCAGACATTTTCGGAAAACGGTTCGGGTTTGGGATGGAAATGGATCGGTTCGGTTCTTTCGATTTTACAAAAATAGGTACCAATCGGTTTTTATATTGTGTTCGGTTCGGTTCGGTTTCGATATCGGTTCGGTTTGGTTCCGGATTTTTTTAAAAAAAGATAGATTTCCTTTAAAAATATTCGGTTTTCGGAATTTTTTAAAGTTCGGTTTGGTTCGGAGAAAATTCGGTTCTCTCAAAATAATACCGTTCGAAAATTGAGAATGATTTTGGGTCGAAAAAAATATCATTTTTTTCGGTTTGGTTCGGTCCGGTTTCGAAGAACCGAATCGAAACGTCCACGCCTATTGAGAACGTACAATGAAAAGTAAAAAGTGCCGAACTTATATGAAAATGAAACAAATATATAGGTTTTTATTTGGCTCCCCATTTTGGACCATCCAAATTCATGTTCCTAGCATAACCAGATTTTGACCAAAATTTCGGAACGTGGTTATCATGGATGAGTGTCGATGACCTGCATTGATGGTTTTATAATGATATACAAATACAAGTAATTTATAATAGTTATAAAAAAAATAATAAATAGATATTTCTGCAAGTTAAATTTATTTAATCACTGATATCGGGCTCTACAAACTTCTCAAAATTACAATACCATTGTAATTATAATTAAGTACGGATATATGCGGTTTGGTATATAAAATCCAAAACTTGTATATAAAAAATTAACTGGAGTCTAACCAAAATTCAATTAATATAATTTGTATAAAATCGAAAAAAGGAATTATAAAACAAAGCATGACGTCAAAATGTCAACCAATAATAACGTACCAACTTAGAGAAACAAATAAAGAAAAGATTAAAATAACCTAACTCACACGTGATTTAAATTTTGGTACAATAATCGCCACCAACTTAACAGATGAAACAGAGGAGTATCAAATTTTAATATCTGAAGGGTATTACAGTCATTTGAATAATATTCCAAGGGCAAATCCGGAATTTACTCTTACAACCCTCGGGTTTTTTTTTTTTTTGGGAGAAGAACGTTCCTCTGTTTTGCGCTGCCATTAAAAAGCTCGCCGTCATCTTTTCGGCGAAAGCATTTATTTATTTATTTTAATTTCACATATTAGCTTTGAGCATTAAATTGTGAGAGTGTCATTAGGGTTTTCCAGGGAAAATTTTTATTCTTCTGTTACGTCAGCAAAAGATTCCTGCCTTTTGAGATATTATCACCGCCCTTTTTAGTAATAATATCTCTTTGGTGAATGCTATCTTCTTCTCTGTCCAGCGAGCCACCCTTATCATCTCTCTATCGCCTCCTTTTTCTTCTTCCATTTCTCTCCGTAGAGTCCGCTCTTTAGGAATCCTTGGGGAGGGAGAGAAAGTGAGAGCGAGATAGAGAGATGGAGGCTGTGATACAGACCAGGGGAATTCTCTCTTTACCGGCGAAACCCACCGGTGGTAGAGGTTTTCTTCAGCCCTCTCGTGGCTTGAAACAGAGAATTTTCGCCTCCAAGCCCAGAACTCTACCTGGGTTGTCGCTATCTTCCAATGGGCACAAGAAATTTCAGACCTTTGAGTCAACCCCACACCGGATTTCGGTTTCTCACAAGGAGAGAAGCTGTGGGTTCATCTGCAAGGCGGAGGCGGCGGCCGCCGGCGATTTGCCGGTGTTCGGAGAAGGGGATACCGCGGCGGTGGCAGCGACGCCTAAGATATTTGGTGTCGAGGTTGCGACCCTGAAGAAGATTATCCCGTTAGGGTTGATGTTCTTCTGCATTCTTTTCAATTACACAATCCTTAGGGACACTAAGGATGTATTGGTGGTGACAGCGAAGGGAAGTTCCGCTGAGATTATACCCTTTTTGAAGACATGGGTTAATCTTCCAATGGCCGTTGGGTTCATGTTGTTGTACACGAAACTCGCCAACGTTTTGTCCAAAGACGCTCTCTTTTACACCGTCATTTTCCCGTTTATTGCATTCTTTGGGGCATTTGGTTTCTTGATGTACCCTCTCAGTAGCATTATTCACCCCGAAGCTCTAGCTGATAAACTCTTGGCGGTCCTCGGCCCCAGATTTATGGGTCCTCTTGCAATTCTGAGGATTTGGAGTTTCTGTTTGTTCTATGTCATGGCTGAACTCTGGGGTAGTGTGGTGGTTTCTGTTCTTTTCTGGGGCTTTGCTAATCAGGTAATTGAACTGGCCTTTTAGTCTGAAAGATTATTACATCTTTGGTGCTGATTTTACTGGTATTTTGTGTTGATTCTGATTTGAATGTGTGCCTCTGTGCTTTAGATTATGATTTGACTGTCCATGGCTTGTTTTGAACCCTTGAGTTGTCACTAAGATACCATATTGTCTAGTCTGGTGACATGCACATATCATTGTCATAGTATCCCTTTTTTATCATGTCATTTACTTTTTGAATATTTGGAGACTGATATGTATGGCTTTGGATGGAATATTGTGTGGTTTTCTCGTACAAGGCATCAGATTGTGTTACTTTTACCTAACCTTGAAGTTTAACACAAGGAGAAACTTTTGTCTTCCGTCTTGTATGCTATCCTCCTCAGTCGGAGCTGGTTCTATTGGTGAATTAACTGCCCATTTGATTGTTATTGCAGATTACAACGATCGATGAGGCCAAGAAATTCTATCCTTTGTTTGGGCTTGGGGCCAATGTTGCTCTGATTTTCTCGGGACGGACGGTGAAGTACTTCTCTAACATGAGGAAGAATCTCGGTCCTGGAGTTGATGGTTGGGCCGTTTCGTTGAAAGCCATGATGAGCATTGTGGTCGGCATGGGGCTTGCCATCTGTTTTCTGTACTGGTGGGTGAATAAAAACGCTTCTCTCCCAACCCGCAGCAAGAAGAAGAAGGTAGACTTCTGTCTTTTTTCCCCTCTCCCACTGCTTTACATGCATTACTACTGCTTCGATTTTTTCGTTCACTCCATGAGTTCAGCTTAAGACCTTTGAGAGTGAATATGTAAAAGCTGGACATGCACATGTATATATATATATATATGCGCTATGGAATTGATCTGTTGCATAAGAGCATTGTTATTTTATACATTCAAGATTCTTCTGATCTGTTCATTCCGTGTTTCTGAAATTTTTTTTACAGGAGAAGCCGAAGATGGGAACAATGGAGAGCTTGAAGTTCTTGGTGTCGTCGCCGTACATCAGGAATCTTGCAACGTTAGTGGTTGCTTACGGTATTAGCATCAACCTCGTTGAAGTCACGTGGAAATCGAAGCTCAAAGCTCAGGTAATAAAATACCAAACCTTGAACTCGATTCTTTGGGTTCTAACATTACATATCAACACAGCATTCGCTCTAGACCCTGACAATCTCTCCGTGTTTTTATAGTTCCCCAGCCCTAACGAGTACTCCGCATTCATGGGCGACTTTTCAACCTGCACGGGAATAGTGACGTTCTCGATGATGCTTCTCAGCCAATACATATTCGAGAAGTACGGCTGGGGAGTTGCTGCCAAGATTACACCGACTGTATTGCTCTTGACCGGCGTTGCCTTCTTCTCTCTGATATTGTTTGGCGGCCCGATCGCTCCAGTGCTTGCCAAGTTTGGAATGACGCCTCTTCTTGCAGCTGTGTATGTCGGCGCCATGCAGAATATCTTCAGCAAGAGCGCTAAGTACAGTTTGTTCGATCCTTGCAAAGAAATGGCTTACATCCCATTGGATGAGGACACTAAGGTCAGTGTCTTCGCTCTTCTCTCTCCTGTCTTGTCTGAGAAAAATCTGAAATGCTTTTGTTCTTTGGCGTTTACGTGTTTTAAGCCGTTTTTTTTTTGCCCTTGCAGGTGAAAGGGAAAGCCGCCATTGATGTGGTCTGCAATCCGTTGGGGAAATCTGGAGGTGCCCTGATACAGCAGTTCATGATCTTATCCTTCGGGTCACTGGCTAACTCGACGCCTTACCTCGGAGTCATCCTGCTGGGTATTGTGACCGCATGGTTAGCCGCTGCTAAGTCGCTGGAGACTCAGTTCAACACATTGCGGTCTGAGGAAGAGCTCGAGAAGGAAATGGAGAGAGCGTCTTCGGTCAAGATTCCCGTAGTTTCTCGGGAGGACGGTGGGAATGGTTCCCTCATGGCACCGGAAGGATCTTCTCCGAGCGGCAGTTCGCCGGAGAAATCTGCTCCGACCAACATTTAATCCTCGGCTGGATTGTTTCTGTAATGGCGAAGAATCACAGAAGTTTGAGAGAGAGAGAGAGAGAGAGGGAGAGAGATGGCCGGTTAGACCAATCTCTCGAAGCTCTATTGCATCCCTTTTTAGTGTTTCATAACCACCAATAGGAAAACTAAAGCTCAATAAATTTATAAAAAAATTTTGTTAATCTTCAGTTTGGTTTTTGCTTCGTTTTCATTTGTTGATAGACAGAAAGATGTCATTACAGCTTCAAGTAAAAACATTAGATGACATAATGAGATATATCAACTATATTTCATCCAAATTTTTAAATATTTATTAATCAAGGGAACTTGTATAGTATATACAACGTGGACGCTTCGAGATTCGATTTAAAATTTTAACGATTCGGTTCGGGACCGTTTTTTTTATATTCTAAAATTTATACCAAATTAGTACCGTATATTATTCAGTTTCAGTTTTAGTACGGTTCGATTTCGGTTTTTGTTAAATTTTTTTCCGTGAATTTTATAAAGTTTGCTCGGTTCATTTCGTTTTTTTTTTTAGAAATTCGGTTCTATAAAAAATCTACCGTTCGAAATTTTTGAATGGTACCTGCATTTTGGTTTCGGTTCGATTCTTTCGCCCACCCCTAACAATCAAGACGACCCTCATGTGCAGTGATCGTATAATAATAAATCAAACCATACGAAAGTTTCCATGCATTGATCTTCGAATATCAAAAAGCTTTTATATTCTACAATGTCCGAAGACATTCCATTCAAACCCTAATGATATTTATCTTTTAATTTATGACAAAACTACCCCTTCAGCTTCTTTTTTCTTGTTCTTGAAGCTAAGAACCCTTTACTGCTCACCAATGGCGATTCTGATGCAGCTTCTCCACCTCGATCTGGCAGGTTGACGATGACAACATGTTTTTCTCTACCGTGATTGGAAATTGAAAGTTTTAATGCCCACCGCAAATATTACTGCGAATAATAACGGGAAGGCGAGATTCACGACGGCGACTACTCCCAAGAAGTCGTGTCTGAATCCGTAATAGCCTCTCACGAATTGTTTCACCGTCGCCCCTTCTGCCATCATATCATCGACATCTCCGAATTGGGATGTGATTAGTCCGTACAGTGTCCATGAAACCGGACACATCCAGTAGTACCATCTCCACCACACAGGTATACTCTGTAACGATATAGATGGGAATTCAGTGGCGAATCGGTAGTAACAAGGAAGTTTAACGGTCTATTCTACAATTAAGGAAAGATGGCTTACAGGTCGTGGGACGATGAAGCCGGAGAAGAGGTTCCAAAGGGCGTAGAAGGCGGAGGAGACAACGGCGGCGATGTGGTGATTCGGCGTCATGGCTACCGCCATCATTCCGTAGAAGGTGAAGGTCAAGAGCGATGTGCACATGAAGAATAGGTACCAGAAGAATTTTGCCGCCGTCCACTCGAATCCCATCATCGAGTAAACTATCAGTCCGTACGCCACCGTTTGCACTAGCACGTACGGTATCTCGATCAAGACCTGAGAAATTGACATTGAAAGTTGATGAATTTCGTGAATTCCCTTCGTAGGTATGTCGAAAGCTCGTGACTTTTTTTCAAATTTTCAGCGAGATTCACGCACACAGTGATGTTTTGCTTTCTGGGTCGGTGGAATACGTACCTGAGCGAAGGCATAGGGCATGGCGGAGTACATTCCGGCAGCTTTTTCTCGGTAAAACACAGTTCTCTCGACGGCGACGACAGGCTGTACGGAGGCGGCGTTCTGGAGGCCGAGGAAGAGAACAGCTGTGTACATGGAGCCCATTGCGTTGAACAGATCTTGACGCTTTGTCCTGCAAGTAATCGAGACATTTATCAAGAAGAATGTCTTTCTGAACAGGAAACCGTGAGATTTACCATCTGGGTGGTCTTTTCCAGGTTCTCTCACGTTTTGCCTCCGAGGTCCCAGAACATGGTGCCGAACATGACAGCGATGCCAACCGTGAAGAGAAATCTGACGGAGGTATACGGCGGGTTTCTCCAGTAGGACCAGTGTTGCTTCCACAGCGAAGCCATGCATTGCGTCATGAACGATTGTGCGTATTGCGTTGGGAAATACAGATCTTTTGATGCAGGAGCTGGTTGGCTCAGCTCCTTGATAATCTCCTTGTTTCTTCTGCAATTCACAAACATCTTTCGGAGTTATGTTATGTTCCTGAAAACCTCAAATCGGTTGGAGCAGAGTCACTTGTGCCTTTCACCTGTAAAGTTCTGAGTTCTTGTATATTTCGGTGAAGTTCATCCCCAGAGCTATTTCCTGTGCAATGTTTGAAACTTCAAGCATCCATGTCGCAGGGTTGTACCCATCTTTGATCTTGCTAATTCCTTGAATACCCTGTTTCGGAAAACGAAATTTTCAGATCAGAACAGTTGTATCTTATGGCGAGGATGAATGCTGTCATATACCTCGAAGTAGTTTATCAGATGAGTTGAATGGTGGCCGAGAGGTCCAACATAGATCTCTTCACCTCCGCGCTTCAGCAAGAACAACTTGCATATACAAGCGGGTAAAAAGATATAAACTTTGATCAGTCTTGGAATCTAACTGATGGTGGTTTTGGTTTTTTCATCTGTGTTTTTTGAAAAGGGTTCTCACTCAATACCTCGTCGAAAGCTTCAAATATGTCGATGCTGGGCTGGTGAATGGTGCAGACAACGGTTCTGCCTGTGTCAACCGTGTTTCTTACGGTCCTCATTACGATAGCTGCAGCTCTTGCATCGAGTCCTGAAGTGGGTTCATCCATGAATATGATGGAAGGGTTAGCTACCAGCTCTACGGCTATGGTCAGTCTCTTCCGCTGCTCAGTGGACAGACCGTTCACCCCAGGTAACCCCACCAGCGCTTGCCTTAACGGTGTCAGTTCCACGAGCTCCATCACTTCTTCTATGAACATCTGCTCGAAAAAACAAAAACGTTTCAGAATGGGGGTTAGTGCGCCGATTCCTGATTTGGCTGGCTCACGAGACGAGCATTTGTTCAGAATGTTTTGAATCACCTTCCGTTTTTCTGAGTCGACCTCTTTCGGCAATCGAAGCCAGGCTGAGTAAAGCAGGGATTCATAGACCGTGACATGAGGGGAATGGATATCGGTTTGTTCACAGTATCCGGAGATCCGGGCAAAGGTTTCTTGCTTCTTAGGGTAACCCGAGATCGTGATGTTGCCGTCGATGTAACCACCGGTCTTTCTTCCGGCTAATACATCCATCAGAGTGGTTTTCCCGGCACCGGATACGCCCATGAGAGCCGTTAGCACTCCCGGTCTGAACGCTCCGCTCACACCCTTTAACAGAACAAGCCTGTCTTCTCCGACACCTCGCTCTTTCATTTCCTACAAGCTCTACGGTTTCAAGATCCAAGATTCGGAATCTTAACAGGTCGGAAAAAAAAAGTCTGAAACTTTTACCTGCGGCATATCGACTGAGTAAGTAACATTATCAAAGGTGAGGGAATGTGGCTCGAATGGGAGCACCATCCCTCTTTTCCTGTTTCCGTTTCCTTCAGCTCCAACCCGAAGCTCCGTTTCATTTCCGGGATCGTTCCCACCACTCGCGTGTTCTTCTGGTAAGATAGCTTGAGGCTTCCCAATTGCTATTTGTGGGAAATCAAAAAGAAAGTTTTGAAGGAAACAATCTCAAGAGATTCTGAGAAGATGAAGTGCGTTTTTCCCGGAAAAAACGTACCGTTTAGAAAGGTGATGGACAAAGCGAAGCAGAAGTTGAACAGCAAAGTGAAGCCGACTGTGGCCGCAACTCCAATCCAGTACCAGTAAGCATGGGCGAAGAATCCACGAGATTTCAAGATCGTAACTCCCAATGACTCGGCGGAATTCGGAGCAAGCTTTTCGACAGAAGAGAGATCTCTCGGTTAGTTTTCGGATCATGAAAAAAAAAATACGATTTCAGAATTCCGTCATTGAAATACAGTTTGTACTTACTCGACTCCAGCTGTGGCCGAGAAACTCGTTGGCCACGATCGCGTTCTGTCCATACATCATGGGAGATATCCAGTACCCCCATATCCACCATTTCTTGATATCATCTGTTTAACATTTCACTGAAAATGTAACGTCCTGATCTCTTCTCATATGATACATTACGTACCGATCTCGTATATTTACCTCGTGACAGTACCATGCCGCCCAACGCGAAGAACACTAGCAAGGCAAACGAGCCGAACGTGTTGGCGACGATCATGTTCCTCCCCACTCCAGCAATGAACTTGAACAACCCGGAAGCCATCTGGTTTACGAGCACAAGCAGAAGGTACTGCTTGAAAACCCTGTTGCGATCAGTGGGTAAGGATCTTTCGGACAAGACAAAAGTGATAATGTTTGCTCTTTCTTTTTCAGTTGATGGGTTCTTACCTTCCGACGTTAGGATCAAAGCCCACGACGTAATAAGTGGTGGAAACCGTAATGGCTGCTTCGATGAAGCTGATAGGTACCTTGAGCAGCCATGGAGGAAGAGAGTAGACCCATGCGGGGTAGAACAGAAGGTCTCGTTGCTTGTAGAACACCGGAAGTTTCGCGATGGTCATTGAAAGTTCAGACATGCCATTGAACATCAACATCGTAAGGATGAAGAACAGAGCTCCTTGGTAAACAGTCCCATCCAGTATATTCCTCTTATGCATCTCGGTTCGGAAGAAGAGTGTCAACGTGAGAAACGACATTACGAAAAGCTGCAAGAGAATCGCGTAAAATCCAGACATTGAGATTCTTCTGAGAATACAGAGAATTTGCATATGGAAGTGATGTTTTTTTTGGAGAAACATACTTGTCCGAATTTGAAGTAGTAGACGAAAGAGTTCCGTTTCATGAGCAAGTACTCTCTCGAGAAGTTGGCTTTGAGAAGTTCTTTCGGCCCTACTCCATATTTCTCGGTGGTAAGAGCGGCTGGGTGGCTCTTCGTCTTGTCGAACGGTAACCCTAATTCATCCCCGAGACTCTGCCCGACATGGAAAGACTGAAACGCTTCTGCAAACTCCTCCACTGTTATAAACCTATACGCCTCTTCAGGCCGTGCCCAGTACTGCATCTGGTCTTTCCTCGAGGTCACCTGCAGAGAAATAAACACGAAAAAGAACGAGAAGATCATTGCCAAGGCATGTTTGAGTTTGATTATGTGCATATTGCAGGAGAAATTCTTTCCAGAATCTTACTTCTTGGAGAAAATCGGCGACACCCTTTCTCTGAGGACACTTGAAACCGACGGACTGAAAGAACTCCAAGACATGGTCCCGAGGGCCTTCGTAAACTATGTGACCATCTGAGATGAGAATGATATCGTCGAAGAGATCATAGGTCTCGGGTGCAGGCTGAAGCAACGAGATAACAGCTGTTCCGTTGAAGATATGGATGTAGTTTCTGATGGAATTCACGATCTGATACGTCGTAGAACTGTCTAGACCCGTCGATATTTCGTCCATGAACAACGCTCCCGCGGGTCCAACCAACATCTCGCCTATACTTACACACACATTCAGAACCCGTATCAAACCCGAATATATATTCTTTTAGACGAAAAAAATGTTTTGTTGATTCTTTTGTGTGTGTTACCTGTCGTGACACGCTTCTTCTGCCCTCCCGAAATCCCTCTTAACATTTCGTCTCCGACCAGTGTGTCAGCACATACCTCTAGTCCTAATACCTGGGAAAAAAACATGAACAGTTCGATTTGTTCGGGATTAAAGCTTCGATAATTCTCAGAAACCTTGCTTTAGCATGTACAGATGCACGATATATACATACATACATACATATATATATATACACACACACTAATCAACAATACCTTGAGCATATAGTCTGTAATGACACTTGCTTCCTGACCCTCCATTGATATGGCCTAATCATCCAAGAGCACGAATAATTACGCTAAGCTCATATAGATTAATTCTGCAGATGCAGGAGTAGAGTTTTGATGTGTCAAACCTTCATAAAGACATCGATGTCGGGGTCCGGCTTTACATTAGCCTGTTTCTCTCTTCTCGACAGTTCGGCCAACATATCTGGGTAGTTCCAATGGCCAAGGAACAGCTTTTCAATAAGAAAAGGAAGAAGAAAAAAAACAGGAAACGTATGTGTCTGAAGATGAAACCGGGAAATAGGAACTGACCATAGCGAGAGCCGACTCCTTGGCAGCGAGCAGCGAAAGCAAAGGTCTCACGGACGGTCATTTCGCCGATGTGAGTGTCGTGTTGGCTTATATATGCTGCCGTCCTCTGTGGCACAAACTCGTTCATTCCGTGCCCGTTGTACGTCACGTTCCCAGTTTGCTACAGGGCAGAGGAAAAATCAAATCTTTTTTAATCTGGTCTCTAGATTTTTCATCAAAGGCTGAATCTTTAGATCTATGATGCCCATATCCATATGAACGAGTCTCTGTCAGCCATGGAGGGGGAGAGAGAGAGAGAGAGAACCTTCAGTTCAGAACCAAGCTTTCCCGCCAAGGCAAGCAAAAGAGTCGTCTTCCCAGAACTTGGAGGACCCAAGAGCAGAGTCATCCTGTTGTCAGTTTTTAATCATATTTTAAATCGGCATTCAACAAATTAATTAGAATATAACATAAGGTTTTTATGTAAAATAAACAGATTTTTGAAATCACCTGCTAGGTTTGATGATTCCGCTGACGTCTTTTAGTATGGTTAACTTTTTCTTTCGACTCGGAAGGATATGCAGATTATTCAGAAACCCCTTTTAAATTACAAAAAAACAGGTAATTAAACACTGTTAGGGTTTTATTCTTTAGATAGTATAATTATATAAAGAAAAAAATATACCTCGGCGATGTTGGAGATGAAATTAACGAACGTGGGTAAAGCTCTGCCTCCGACATGAGCCTCTGCTTCTACTGTCAGATGCTCGAATCGAACTTCTATTGTCGGAACTTCGATTCCGACGCTGTTATTACATAACCAGAACCCAAAAAAAAAATGTTAGAAAAAACGAGAAAAGGCTTCTGAAAGATGGGGATAAACAGAGCACGAAACAGGGACTGACTTTCTTTCTTTTTTTCCCGAGAAACAAACAGAAAATCGAGCCAAAAGGGAATTGAAGAAAAAGAAATCAGACAACTTTACACCTATCGATGCGATCCCTGAGTTTCTGGAGGAGCTTCTGGTGGTCTTCGTCGCCGGCTTTCATGAGCCTCTCGAGCAGTTTCTTCTTTTCTTGGAACCCAAGGTTGTGAATATCGACCTCGCTGACTCCGCCGCCGTGGGAGGCCGTTAAAATTCCTTTCCTGAGTCTGTCGACCGTCGGAAGCCTCTCGAGAGCAGCCCATCTTAGAGCTTCCTCGTCGTTTTCTTCCCGAACCGATCTTGAGAAAGCCTCCATCCCTGTATCTCTCCTCCACCTTGAAGAGTTTCTCCTCATGCTGCTACTTGCTTTCTGAAGACTAGTACCCTCCATCGCTAAAATTTTCCAGGAAAACTGGAACCCAGCAAAGATTTTCCTGGAAAACTGAAGCCCAGAGATGTTTTTTTTTTCTGTTTCTGGTGGGTTCGTGTCAGATGAAAAAAAAAGGGAAATTTCGATGAGAAATGAAAGAAATGTGGACGTTCTCGCACGGATATAAATAAACAAGGAAGAACACGTTCATCATGCATGCACATGTACGTGTTACATAAGGAATCGAAAATGGTTGGGGTGGGGCCTCTAGAAGCGATGCTTAAACAATGTTATTTCGTAATAACAATAATAATAACAATGATATTTCTGATTATATGCCAAATCAAAATAAGCCATGGTGGACAAACCAAGCCCTAATTAAATGATTCTCTAACTAATACATGCTTTGCTGGTTGTGACTTCTAGATAGAAAAATTGCCCTTTTCCCCTTTTCCGTGTCGAATATGTATAGATTAAGGTTTCTTAAGGCAGGCGGAATTTAATTATCGAAAATGATTTGTTTGACCGAACTACTTGTGGTTGGATCAGTTCGTACATGTCAATTCTGTAAAATATATTAAATTTTCAAGTTCAAACTGCAATTTATGATATTTGATAAATAAAAAAACAAATATAATATTAATGGAAATATAATATATAATGCGCCATGTCTATTAGTTTTTTTTAAAAAATTATTACTTGCAGGAAAAAAAAGGAATAAATAAAAAAAACAAAAATCCTATGCGCAAAGGATGTGTCGAGCTGTCGGTCCATAAGGATATTTTGGTAATTTGCTTATAGACTGACATCAACCAGTCCTGCAGCAAGCAACCCCCCAAATTTTATATTTATATAATATTGCGAGAAAGTTTCATTAATATATTTCCCCGCCATAAAAATCATTTAGTTCGTGCCAAATGAAAAAAAAATTATTTAGTTGGTTGGTTATATAGAAGATTCCAATATTATTGAATATCACGTTCTGCCGTCATATGTATCAGTAAAAGAATTGAGGAGGCATTATGTGATAATATATAATTTAGAATCTTAAATGAATTAAAATAACCGTATTTTTCACATGTCAAAAATGATATTAAATTCATTGAATTAGAGCCTGGCGTTACAAAATGAAGAGATTTATGAACTGAAGCAACTCGCTGTCAACCGAAAACTATTTAATATAGGGAAGGTCAAAAAGTCAAAGTGGGGAGAGAGACAACGTGGGAAATGTCTCTCTCCTCCCCTTCTTCCCCATGGGCCATGGGTATTCATTCATTCAGCTTTGGTGAAGCCTAATCCAACGGCCAAAATATCTAAAATATCCTCGCTAAAACTATTTCTACACATATCTTCCTCCAGTTGTGATCTTATGATCAGAATAATTGTATAGTCACATGATGATCATATTGGTCACAACGTTAGATTTTTGATGATTTTACCAAATGATTAGTGAGATATGTAAGGTATGACCATGGTGATTTGATGTAATCACCATAAATTTAACGTTATGACCAATATGATCATCATGTGACCATACATAAATTCTGGTCATAAGGTCACAACTGGAGAAGAATATATGGAGAAGTAGTTTTAGGAAAATGAGGATATTTTGGATAATGCCCCGAATCCAACGCCGGTTGGTTATTCCAAAATTACTAAAATTCGATATATTTTTTACATGGGCCATGTGCATATTTAAGCACTTATATAGTTTATATAAAATTCAAATTTTCAATGATAGTTTTTGGTAAATTCATCAAATTCTGATATCCGGTCCATTACTATTTTATCCATAAACCATGGGAAATGCGCCATATACAAGATGAGCTATATGTGATTCCTCAACCATCATCTCCGAGATGCATGTAAATATGTTCCCGACCGAACCATGTACCATAATTTAAGGTTGCCCGACAATTTGAGAGTTTGGATTATGTTCTTGCCCACCGTCTCCTAATATGTGTTTTTTTTTTCAATTATGGTCGGAAATATATTATATAGTCTGGGTTTGGCATTTTAGGTATACAGTTATGTTTGTGGGCCCAATTGTGGTCCAATCACAAAAAAAAAAATTGGAATATGCAATATATAATTGCGAATGCTTTTCAAAGGCATATCACATTTGCCCGATATCCTCAAGTATATAACTGATTGCATTCAAATATATAATTGAATGTATATTGATCGATTTCATTCACGTAAATTCGTCTCATTATTTTTGGATGATATTCAAGCTTGCATTCAATTAGAGTATTTAATAACGTTGTTGGCCTATGTGCCCGTTCCCGTTCCCCAACTTCTAATGCTCAAAATCTTCAATTTAACAGGACCTATATAAATATATGAAAAAATTTAATTCAATGAAAAATATTTAAATTTCAGGATACCTTTCAAAATCAATACAAAAGAGACGAGGATTTAAATTGCCGTTAAGTATTGGTGACATGATTTTTGTGCATGTACAGTCATCACTTCGCCACTAGCACATCAACGACATATTTTCCATGTCAACATACTTTTTTAAATTACCATATCATCAATAATATATATATATTTAATGCGGAATACATCATATATGTATGCAGGTATAATGTTATGTTTTTTTTTTTGTTTTAATGTTATGTGAACGTTGTTGGGCGAATATATATATATATATATATTAGACCGCAAAAAGACTGAGATAAGTAATAAATTTAATTAGAGACTTTTTAAAAAAATGGGGTCACATCATACATGATGCCAAAAAAGCATCTATCCATGCGAACTCGTCGTTATACAAAACGGCATTTCTCGGTTAAAGCATATTCGGACCCAGTGTGAATGCATCTCATCCGGTGATGACAATGTGTGTGTGTGTGTATATATATATGGTAACCATAGAGTGCCAAAGGGGGTCAACTAACATCCGACAAGACAAGCCAAGAAATCAAGAAACATCTTGTAATCATGTGAGTTTATATCCTTAATCGCAATGATCCGTTGTTACATATTCTTACATATATCTAATAGTTTGTTGGGGTGGCTAGCAGAGATGGGTTCGAACGAGACTCGGGGACATCCGATCATAAATTTCTCGGACAAGAACATGAAACCGGGAACTGAGATTTGGAGGTGGACGAGGGAGAGAGTCCGAGACGCCATGGAACGGCACGGCTGGTTTGTGGCCGATTGGGACAACTTCCCGGTGGATCTCCACCGTGGGATCATATCGGCCGCCGAAGAACTCCTCGCTCTCCCTTCCGAAGTCAAAATCCAAAACGGCAATCACAAGGCCCGTCATGGCTACGTCACCATGCTCGCCGACGACCAGCCTGTCCACGAGGGCCTTGGGATCGATCTCGTCACGGACTTCGAACAATGCCGCAAGTTTGCAGGTCTCATGTGGCCCGATCATGGAAACGACCGTTTCTGGTAATTATGTAGATATATATTATGACCATTCTTGCTCACTTAGCATATAGTTTATATGAATCGAAACTATATATATGTTTTGGAAAAAAAAATATGTGTACATTGATAACAGTGAGACGGTCCATGCATACGCGAGAATGCAAGCAGAATTGGAGCAAATGGTGGTAAGGATGTTGTTCGAGAGCTATGGACTTGACAGGTATTCGGACAAACACATTGGAGATACGAGGTACCTTCTACGGCTGTTGAAGTACACTAGGCTTCCCAATGGAGATCCCAACAGAAAGTTCATTTCCCATACCGACAAAAGCTTCATCTCCATACTCCATCAGAACGATGTCAAAGGCCTGTCTTTGAAATCCGAGGAAGAAGACGTCTGGTATCCGTTTAGCCCCTCGCCCACAAGATTTGTTGTCATTGCTGGAGATGCCATCATGGTAAGTTAGTTTGATATAGAAAAGTTTTCTAAAAGATTTATCATAATATATCTCTTGATGAATTGCTTCAAAACAATATTGGTAGGTTGATTACTTCAACAATCAACCTATTGATATCGGAAGATCCAAAAGATTCTTTCGATATATCATTTATGGGTCCAATTAAATTCATTAGTACATAGGAAGAAAAACCCGTCAAATAGAGATTGTTTCTTCCGATTATATTTCGATTTTTAATACGACATAGAAGGATCAATACTACAAATACTACTACACCATTGAACTTGACATCGACACCGTATTATGAATCTTCTAGAATACTGTGGCTGATGAGGGATTTGAACCCCGACACCGTATTATGACAATCTTCTAGAATATTCTGAATACGAGCCTAAACAACTCTTTAAACCACTACATAGCAGTATAAACCACATGGATTGATGGTTTTGATGCGTGGGTCAGGCATGGAGCAATGACAAAATCCAAGCATGTTACCACAAAGTAGAGATGGACAGCGAGATTACAAGGTATTCGCTCGGGTTCTTCTCATTCCAGAACGGGACGATATCGACGCCTGATGAACTTGTGGATGACCAACATCCTTTGGCCTATAGGCCCTTTTCACATGACGGACTTCTCAAATTCTACGAGACGTTGGGTGCCCATCTTAAGGCTCATCGTACCATGACCAAAGCCTACTGCGGAATCGAGACAGCCCCTTCTGGCTGATTAGAATCCTACCGATACATGCTACAAACTCTATGTGTATGTTTCGTTAAAATTGTTCAGAGTCGGTCACGATCATGCTCCTTGTCCCCCACAAACATGTACGTTATGTAATAAGTTTTTTTTTTAATTTAAATGTGTGGATCGTGTGAAGAATACTTAATATAAATACTTTAACACGTAAATGCGTAACATAATCGCTACATCAATCATGTATTGACAAAAGGCAGATTGTGGTGGAGCACGCTCAGTAACCGTCCAGACAAGATACGGAGGAGATCGCCGATATTGGCCACGATAGAGTCAGGGATGGGTGGCACGGCGAGCCACCTGAATCCGTCCTTAAAGGCCTGTAGTCCGGCGGCGATGTTTTGGTATAGAATGGTTAGGAGGAGCGTGGAGTCCATATGAGCGGCTAGACCCATTACCCGGTCCGGTTCGGGGCAAACCGGATAGTGGTTAAGCTGTATCGCTGCTTGGGCCCCGTTGAAATACAAATTGAGCCCGATCCATTTGACGTCCTCTTCGGCCACGCCATGGGAACCTAACACCAACCACATCAACTTCGTTGCCAATTTTAACATGTGCTCCTCGTATATGTATTTAGTTAGAGACTTTGAAAAAAAAATTGGGGTCACATCGTACGTGATGCCAAAAAAGCATCTCTCCATACAAACTCATCGTTATGCAAAACGGCATTTTATCGGTTAAAGCATCTTCGGACCGAGTGTGAATGCATCTCGCCTGGTGATGACAATGTTATATATATATATATATATATATACACACACACACATATATATGGAAACCATAGAGTACCAATTTGTCAAAACAAAAACCATAGAGTACCAAGAGGGTCGGTCACTTGTAATCATGTGAGTATATCCTTAATTTCTATTACCCGTATAAATATGTTACATATTCGTACATATCATCTAATAAGTTTTTGTTGCGGTAATTAGTAGAAATGGGTTCGAACGAGACTCGGGAACATCCGATCATAAATTTCTCGGAAAAGAACATGAAACCGGGAACTGAGATTTGGAAGTGGACGAGGGAGAAAGTCCGAGAAGCCATGGAACGGCACGGCTGGTTCGTGGCCGAGTTGGACAACTTTCCGGTGGATCTCCACCGTAAGATCATAACCGTCACCAAAGAACTCCTCGCTCTCCCTCCCGAAGTAAAACTCCAAAACAACAATCACAAGGCTGGTCATGGCTACATCTCCATGCTCGATGACGACCAACCTGTCCACGAGGGCCTTGGCATTGATCTCGTCACTGATTCTGAACAATGCATAAATTTTGCACGTCTCATGTGGCCCAAACTATATATATGTTTTGGAAAAAAAAATATGTGTACATTGATAACAGTGAGACGGTCCATGCATACGCGAGAATGCAAGCAGAATTGGAGCAAATGGTGGTAAGGATGTTGTTCGAGAGCTATGGACTTGACAGGTATTCGGACAAACACATCGGAGAGACGAGGTACCTTCTACGACTGTTGAAGTACACGAGGCTTCCCAATGGAGATCCCAACAGAAAGTTCATTTCCCATACCGACAAAAGCTTCATCTCCATACTCCATCAGAACGATGTCAAAGGTCTGTCTTTGAAATCCGAGGAAGAAGACGTCTGGTATCCGTTTAGCCCCTCGCCCACAAGATTTGTTGTCATCGCCGGAGATGCCATCATGGTAATCTTTTATAATATTCTCTATACGAGTCTAATCAACTATTTAAACCTATGGGTTTGATGCGTGGTCAGGCGTGGAGTAATGACAGAATCCAATCATGTTACCACAAAGTAGAGATGGAAGGCGAGAAGTCGCGGTATTCGCTCGGGTTCTTCTCGTTCCAGAACGGGACGATATCGACGCCTGATGAACTTGTGGACGACCAACATCCTCTGGCCTATAAGCCCTTTTCACATGACGGACTTCTCAAATTCTACGAGACGTTGGATGCTCATCTTAATTCTTAAGGCTCATCGTACCATGACCAAGGCCTACTGCGGAATCGAGACAGCCCCCTCTGTCTGATCTCCCCTTACCAGAATTCTACCAATATATATGCTGTAAACTCTAAGCGTATGTTTCGTTAAAATTGTTCAGAGTCCGCCACGGTCGTGTTGCTTGTCCCCCACAAACATGTACGGTTATGTAATAAGGTTGTTTTTCTACGTGTGGATCGTGTGAAGAATATTTTGGTCGTGGTTTGCAATTGCAAGATTCAGTTTTTTTTTTTTTTGGGTTAAATCAAGAATAATCTCAAACCCTAAAAGTTATTGTATCCCATATTCCTATTAGCTCTTTGCCTTCATTATTGTCCACGTTATTATCATTTTTTGCGGAAGCTAAAAGATTTCAAATCTAAAAAATAGATTCAGATATAAATTTATAGTGATAAATCATGATTCTAAAACCACGTTAAATTCGTAATATGGTACCATGATAAATTACAAAACAATATTCTTGCTATATTTTATTAGTTTATAAATTCTAACTGTTATATAAATATACTCTGCATCCGTATTATCTCATTAGAATCTTTGGGTAAATTAGTGTTGTTATACTTCAATTAAAAAAAAATCACGTTTTGATTCTACAGAAAAAGGATTAGCAGATTTAATTAGAAAATCTCGAATTTTACATATTGTGAATGGTTAAAAAATATTTGTTGATTGTCACCGTTAAATTATTTTTTCGATTACAAAATTACACATCAATCCGGTTTGACATCCAAATTCATTATATTTGGATTCTCTTAATTATTTAATTATTTTTCTATTAAAATGGATTTATTTAATTTGATTTAAAAAAGTTATATCTAATCAATACTTAAATGGAATTTAATTTAGAAGAAGTCATATGTTATAGCTTTGGCTTTGGTGTTGCATATCCTAAACGAAGGATCATTACCTGTAAGTCTATAACGATTAAGAGAATCATCAAAAGTTTTACGGGGGCATTTATTTAAGATTTTATTAAAATGATAAATAATTTTTATATTTTTTTTAGGATCACAATAAAAATAATTTTTATGTTTTTGGAATGACAATTGGGGAATATTACTCAAATAACCCACTTGGGTCGCAGCAATTTCAGTGTACACCACCGAAAAAAAAAAAAAATTTTGCGACCTTATTACGACTAATATATAACTAATATACAACTTATTACGACTAATAAACTACTCTTATTTTAATTGTATATTAGTTATATATTAGTCGTAATAAGGTCGCAAATTTTTTTTTTTTTTTTCGGTGGTGTACCCTGAAATTGCTGCGACCCAAGTGGGTTATTAGGGTTAAAACCCCTGACAATTGGGTCAGTGGCCCCTCTGTCCGCCCATGGTTATGTACGTTATTTAACCTTAAAGTTTATTGTAAGTGGAAAAACGTGAGAGAAAACGACTTCTAATCATAATGGTTACAGTAACATACCATAATTATAAATAAACAATTATAGAGTGATTATTTAGGTTTGAATGGAGATGTCTTTTATTTTGGGTTTTTGGTTTTAGTTTTTGGATTTTGGTTTTTAGTTTTTGGTTTTTGGTTTTTGGATTTTATAATATTTGAAAACTCAAAAAAAGTAGCTTTTCGTTTTTCATTGATTTTTTCACTAAAATAGCTTTCCAAGTTTTTAGGAAAGTAATTTTGTAAAAACTTGAATATTGTTTTTTTTGGTTTTTGGATTCTAAAAACTCTAAATATTCCTACCATTCAAGGCCTTAATAACCGATATGCCGTAACGTTTGGTAGTGCCAAAACGAGGATCTCCCAAACGGTTGTCTCGTCCTTGAGGGTTTGATGCTTTTCTTCTTCTTCTTCTTCCAGAATCAAACAAAATCATTATTTGAAATAATCCGTAGAAAATTCAAATACGAAATTACCCTTTTGAATTTGAACCCATTTGGTATTAGGTAGCGAAAGCATATTCCCCTCCAATGTGAATGCTAAAGTCGTATTTGTCGCTTTGTGAACTCTACTCACTTCAATTCATCATCTCCCCCATCAACATAAACCTTAATGATGATAAATACCTCATCGATCATAACCTACAAACCATTAGCCACCGCAAGATTTCAGTCGTGCACTATCAATGGGCTCACTCGAACACGAAGACATACCGATCGTTGACTTCTCCGGCAAGAAAATGGAGCCGGGGACGAGCCATTGGACCACGACAAGGGACATTGTCCGACGAGCCATGGAAGAACAAGGATGGTTCGTGATCGAGTACGACGGTGTGGGTCCAGATCTCCTGGAGGACTTGCTGGGCGGGATGAAGGAGATGTACGAGCTGCCGTACGGGGTCAAGATCAAGAACGAGAACCACAAGGCCTCGCACGGGTACATGTCAATGGTGGTCCAAGATTACCAGATCCACGAGAGCTTGGGGATCGATTATGCCACGCAGTTCAAGTCTTGCCTCGATTTCTCCCGTCTCCTTTGGCCCGACGGAAACGATCCCTTTTGGTATGGACGCTCAAATATACACTTTTTTTTCATTATATATATGTATGTATAGACGCGAATCAAAAACCATATCTTAAACATGATGTTACTGTCAAGAATTAAACTAATGTGAATCAATAACGAATTATAAATGAATCGATCTATAGGCTAGTCGGATCGAAGTGGAAGAACATGCATGATACACATGCAATCTCACATCACTGGGTATATTTATCAATTAAGTCCATAACTTAATAAGCTCACATATACCAAAAAAAAACTTAATAAGCTCACATAATTAGCCTACATATAATAATGTATGATCAATTTGATTAAAGTGGTGGCCTATATAATTATTGAAAGTAATCTTGACACCGTTATCTTCGTTGTGGATATATATCTACATACAGATAATTTAGTGGCATATAATATCAATATCTGAATCGAAATTCGATCTGGGATGATCATTTAAACAGCGAAACAACTCATTCGTACGCCAAGACATTAGCAGAGATGGACCGAACAGTGATGAGGATGTTGTACGAGAGCTACGGAATGGACGAACAAAAGCACTTGGAGACTTACGTCGAGTCGACTCGGTACTTGTTGAGGTTACTGAGTTACAGGAAACAACGAAACGGAGCACCCAACACGGCCTTCGTGTCTCACACCGACAAGAGTTTCACGACAATCCTTCACCAGAACCATGTCTTAGGTCTTCAGTTAAGATCCAAGTCCGGCGAATGGATCCAGTTCGAGCCCTCACCCACAAGGTTCGTGTTCCTCGCCGGTATGGGTATCACGGTGAGTCCTTTCACTGCTACATATGTATAACATCTATGTATATATATATGTGTGTGTATATCTCAACCATTGTTATAATAGGTTATGTCATCGTCGTTGAGAATATATGATATCCGTTCTTGAAAGTACGTTCGACATTTCAGTTATCACGAATGCCTTCATTCGAGATATACGTGAAGATGTTATAAACTTTTGTTAGTTCCCTATAGAATACAACAGTTACATTGATATAAGTTCAACGATATGGATACAAGGAATTATTTCTATATGGGGTTATAATTAGGGGGTGAACATTTCGGTTTTCGGTTCGGGTTTGGTTTGGCTATATTCAGATTCGGTTTTTTCCACGCAGGCATGGAGTAACGATAGGATTAAACCGTGTTACCACAGAGTAGTGATGAGTGCAGACGAAGTGAGATACTCGATGGGATTCTTCTCCTTCCACAAAGACACGATCCGTACACCAGAGGAGCTTGTGGATGACCAGCATCCCCCAAGGTACAACCCCTTCGAGCACGACGGTCTTCTACGCTTCTACGAGTTGTACCTTCTTCAGAAGAAAACCAGCGAAGACCTTCTTCATATGTACTGCGGTGTTAACTGATCCCAAAATGAATAAGTTCTGTGATGAAGTGAATCGATGTGAAACAAAAGCTTGTGAGAGATGAAGAAATCAAAGATGTTTTATTGATTTGGGCAAAAAACAAAGTATTGAGAGATGAATCGATCAGGGGAGTGTTGTTCAAACAAACACTTTTTATTCCCTTGTGTTTTCTGTACGATACAATGTCAACATATATATGCAGAAGGCTGAAGGTAAAGTTTAGGGAAAGTAAATAAATAATGAAATAAGAATATGCAATTACGGAAGTAGAAACGGAATGTTTCTGATATGGTTTGAGATTGTGTCTTTGTCTTGTGGCTGAATTACCTCGCTTTCCTTTATGTGTTTTTCGGTTTGCTTGTCCGGTTCTATTGTTATCGGTCTTGCTTGGTTCTTTGTCCCTCAACATTCTCCCTCAAGATTAGTCGGGATATTCATTGAGACCAATCTTGAAGAGACACTTGTTGAGAACAAATGAGCTCGTTGCCTTTGTAAGGATGTCTGCTAGTTGATCCTGACTCCGAGTGTATTTGGGCGAGACTAGTCCTTGTGTTATCTTCTCTCGAATGAAATGACAGTCAACTTCTATGTGTTTCGTCCTTTCATGAAACACCGAGTTAGCTGCTATGTGGAGTGCCGCTTGGTTGTCGCAATGTAATGTGGTTGGTGTCTCTAATTTGATGCCGAGGTCGGTGAGGAGTTGACGCAGCCAGATTATTTCGCTGGTTGTGTTCGCCATGGCCCAGTATTCTGCTTCCGTGCTTGAGCGAGCTACCACCGTCTGTTTCTTGCTTTTTCACGTGACCAAATTGCCTCCTACAAAGGTGCAATATCCCGTAGTTGATTTCCGGTCCATCCTATCACCGGCCCAATCCGCATCACAATATGCTACGATGTTAGTGTGTTGATTCTTTGTCATCCAGACTCCTTTGTTATGCGTTCCTTTGAGGTATTTGAGTATACGCGTCACCATGAGCCAATGTGTTGTCATCGGAGTATGCATCCATTGGCTAACCTGATGCACCGCAAAGCTTAAGTCAGGACGTGTGATTGTTAAATATATTAACTTACCTACAACGCGCCGGTATAGTTCTGGATCCTCAAATGATTCTCCCTCGCGTTGATCCTTGAAATGTTCTTCAATTGGCGTCCGAACCGGTTTACTTCCTAGCATTCCCGTATCCTGTAATAAATCAAGAGTATACTTCCTTTGGGAGAGAAATAAGCTGTCAGAAGTACGGGTTACTTCAATCCCAAGAAAATATTTCAATTGGCCGAGATCTTTGATATCAAAGACCGATGTTAAATAGCTCTTTGTTTCTTGAATGCCGGAAGTATCACTGCTTGCAAGAATTATATCATCCACGTAGACAAGAATAACAATGATTCCAAGTGAAGTGGTGCGAGTAAAAAGGGAGTGGTCGGAGTCACTTCTTACGAAGTCACGGGCAGTGATAGCAAGAGCGAGCTTGTGATACCATGCTCTGGGGGATTGTTTTAGACCATATATAGATTTGCGTAGTCGGCAGACATGACCAGGCGGTATAGGTCGATGGTATCCGAGTGGAGGAGTCATATAAATCTCTTCATCGAGATCGCCCTGAAGGAACGCATTTTTTACGTCCATCTGCCATAATTCCCAACCCAAATTAATAGACAAAGAAAGAATAACACGAACAGTGGAAAGCTTAGCTACCGGTGCAAAAGTCTCTGTGTAATCCTCGCCGTAGGTTTGTGTATAACCTTTGGCAACGAGTCGCGCCTTGTATCGATCAATGGAACCATTGCTCAGATATTTTATTTTATAAATCCATTTGCACCCCACTGTTCTCTTGTCCGACGGTAACACTGTGAGATCCCACGTGCCATTCTTTTCTAAGGCATCAATTTCTTCTTGCATCGCGTGTTGCCACACAGGAATGTTTTTGGCCTGGACAAACGTGCTCGGTTCCTTCTCCTGCAGAATAGAGCTCAAAAAAATTTGATCAGTGGTCGAAAAACAAGAGAGGTCAGAATATGACTCTATTGGATAAGAAACAGAGAGATGAGTTTTAGGAAGTCCTTTTCCCAGCATCCAAGTATGTGGGTTGAGACGAACAGAGGCATGGCGAGAACGTGAGCCGCGGCGGAGAGGAATTTGTGCAGAGACTGGTGAAGTGGTGTCATGAGGAGTAAGCTCTTGGACTTCCCCCTCATCTAGAGCGTCACGGACAGACGAAACAGGGGCATCAAACACATCAGTTCCGTCGACATCCAGAGGAGCTGCAGACGAATTTTCTGCAACAGCTGGCAATGTCGATGTCGAAGGGACGATGTGGTCTTCATCAGAGGCCGTCACTCTGGGTGAAACTGGTGGAACAGAGGTGAGTGAATCGAAAGAAGGAGAAAGGATCGGTAAAACCTGGGACGATGCTGGAGAATTGACAGTGGCAGGAGGACTGTTCAAATCAGTGTGGGCTGGAGAATTTGCTGAACTGGGCTCCTGTAGTTGACTTAAACGTTTTATAGTGGTGAGATAATGGAGTAAATATTCGTTGGAAGTGTTACCTGGATTCACCAGATTTTCTAAAGCAGACCAATCTTGGCGATCAAAGTAACCAAACTCTTCTAGAAAGTTGACATCTCTCGAAGTGTACAGACGGCCAGATTGAGGTTGGTAACAAAGATAACCTTTCTGGTCGGTTGGGTAACCCAGGAAGACACAGCGAACACTACGTGGATCAAGTTTACTGCGTTCCCCTTCATGGACACGGACATAGCAAACACAACCGAAAACTTTTAGATGATCAATAGCAGGTTTCTGATGAAATAATACCTCATATGGAGACTTGTCGGAGAGGATTTGTGTCGGCAGTCTGTTAATCAAGTAACAAGCTACTTTGACAGCATCACACCAGTATTTCTTCGGAACATGACGGTGAAACATGAGCGTTCGAGCCACTTCCATCAAATGACGATTTTTCCGCTCAGCAACGCCATTTTGTTGCGGAGTGTATGGGCAGGAACGTTGATGTACAATGCCATGTTGAAGTAGATATCGGCGGAAATTGTCACTCGAGTATTCGTCGCCGTTGTCCGATCGTAAGCTCTTAATGCTGACACCAAACTGGTTAAGAACATAGGCATAAAAATTCTGAAAGGCTAGGAATACGTCACCTTTCGCCTTTAAAGGAGTGAGCCATGTGAACTTAGATTTTTCATCAATAAACGTGACGAAGTATTTAAAATTATCACGAGAATAACACGGTGCAGTCCAAACATCGGAGTGTACTAAATCAAACGTATTGTCATAAACCGTACTCGAAGTGGGAAAAACCGAACGAACGTGTTTGCCAAGAGTACATGCCTCACAAATAGAATTAATGGGTTTATGTTCGGGAACAAGTAATCGAAGCACTTTCGAATGGGGATGACCCAAACGATCATGCCAAATATCAGAAATAGTAGAAAGAAAGCTAGCATGAGTGTCTTCAAGAAAGAACAGATTTCCCTTTTTGAATCCTCTGCCGATTGTCTCAGTGGTTTTAGTATCCTAAAACTCAACATGATCAGCATAAAAAATGACACGACAATTAATTTGGTCAAGCAATTTAGAGATAGATAGTAAGTTTGTTTGTAAATCTGGAACATAAAAGCCAGAGACTTGTTTGCCAAACAGATTCAACGACCCATGACCTCGGATTGGGACGGTGTGTCCATTTGCCACAGAGACCAAGCCGCCACAATTTTTTAGATCAGAAAACCAAGTTGAATCTTTGAACATATGTGAGGATGCACCATAATCAATTATAACAGAAGAAAGAGAGGAAGAAGTACCACTTTCTTTGCTGCTCATAGCTAGGAGAAACTGCTTGAAGCCTTTAAGTTCATCAGCAGTGAATGGAATAGAAGTGTCTCCAGGATTGGTTGCAGTTGTAGCAGTCATGGCGGAAACACGGTGGCTGTTGTTGTCTCGAAAACGTGCAGGTTTCAAATGGGGATTCAGAGCCCAACATCTGTCTTTAGTGTGCCCACTTTTTTTACAGTGGTCACAAAACAGATTCCGACGATCTTTCGGGTGAGAACCTGTAGGTGTCGGCTTCTTGGAATAGTGGGCGAGTTCAGGAGGGTGTCTGAACAGGTTCCGACCTCCTTCTTCCCGCTTAATCATCATGCACACCTCATCGAAACTTGGTAATTTCGTTTGTCGCAGCATATGATAGACCAAATCATTAAAGGAAGGATCGAGAGTAAGGAACAGGAAGAAAACCTTGTCTTCCTGGACTCGGTCTCGTGTCGTTTGTTGATCAGATGTAGGTGGACGGATCTCCTCGAGCTCAGCCCAGAGGGCACAAAATTCACCTTGAATTGTATTAAACGGCTGTCCATTTTGTTGCAACTGGAACAATTTCTTCTTGATCTCAAAGATTCGGCTGATGTTGGAGAGATTTCCATACACACTTTTGAGGGAATCCCACAGAGATTTCGCCGTTTCATTGGCGATAAATGATTGTAGGATGTGAGCATCAAGAGAGCCTTGTAAAATGACTAAGGCTTGGCTGTCGGATTGTTTCTAGGCAGCTTGTTCAGATACTTCTTTTTGGCAGCAGGAACACGAGTTGGCTTGGGGATCCTTGTGGAGACAACATGCTCCCAGAGACCCTTACTGTGGAGGGCAGCAGTTGCTGCCTTAGTCCAATAAAAATAATTATCTCCATTGAGAAGTATGGGTATCAGTTTGCTGCTCTGTTCCATGAGTTTCGGTTGCGGATGAAAGATCTAGACAGAATAACTAAGAGAGGTGAGCAATATGAGAGGTGAACAACAAAATCAGAGATCTTGAAGCTCTGATACCATGAAGAAATCAAAGATGTTTTATTGATTTGGGCAAAAAACAGAGTATTGAGAGATGAATCGATCAGGGGAGTGTTGTTCAAACAAACACTTTTTATTCCCTTGTGTTTTCTGTACGATACAATGTCAACATATATATGCAGAAGGCTGAAGGTAAAGTTTAGGGAAAGTAAATAAATAATGAAATAAGAATATGCAATTACGGAAGTAGAAACGGAATGTTTCTGATATGGTTTGAGATTGCGTCTTTGTCTTGTGGCTGAATTACCTCGCTTTCCTTTATATGTTTTTCGGTTTGCTTGTCCGGTTCTATTGTTATCGGTCTTTCTTGGTTCTTTGTCCCTCAACAAGAGAGCCATGGATTATAAGTCTTTTGCGTTCTGTTGAAACCGGTCTGAAGTTTTACATACTTAGTCACCCCATTTCCAACTTCCCTATTAGTTACATTATAAGTTACGCTTCCAAATCGGATTTGGATAACATAAAACTTTCATATGACCAATCATTTTGGTTAAAGAATAAGCTCTAACCATAGCGGCCGGTCTTGTCGAGATTAGAGGTCAAATGGACTCGACTCGTGGGTCCACTAGCGAGCCATTCCATGTTTTTTTTTAGATGTGTTCAAAAACCATGGGTACGAAAAAAACGAGTAACTCGTCACGAACCAAACTCACGGCGAACCATCTCGGTAAACCCACGAACTGGCATGCAAGCCAATAATATATATTTTTTTAATTTTCAATATTTTTAAATATTTTATATATAAAATTTGTGTTTTGAGTAGATATTTGGATTGTTAATTTATATTATTTTTAAATATTTTTTAGTATTTAAATTTTATTTTTCTTAGTTATGTATTTAACTTACGAGTTGATTTGTTTATCTCGTGATCGAGGATAAGTCAGATTGAGTCAAATAATTTTTGAGTCGTCAAAAAACGAGCTAAAAAAATCTGAGATCGGGAGGTTACTCCATCCAAGTAACGGGTCGGTACAGTGCCAGTTTGACTAAGCTAACTAACTTCGGTTTGGACGATAAATCAAGATGGAGGATGATTAGGAGAGTGAGAGTTGGCATGCGTGGCTAGGCCTTGGACCGGTCCGGTTAGTAAGCTTCCATATTTTTTCCATATATATCATTAAGTAGATTTTAATTTTAGAATACATTTTTTTCAGGAATTATGTACAACACAAGTGAAAAATAATTTGATTAATCAACCCAAAAGTCAAACGATATCATTCTTGTTGATGAGCCCTAATCACCGAAAGTGCATTGTTGAAGTGTGTTGCTTTTGTTCGAAGGTACTCCTTCCAAGTAACCGGCCGGTACAGAGGTGGTTCGACCGGGCTAACCAGCTTCCATATGGGCGAGATCTGGACGTCGGATTGTGGGCCCCATAGATAAGCAACAGAGAATCGGGACCGGTTCTTGTTAACCCGGACTCGGTGAAGCACGCTCGGTAACCGCCCGTTTGATAAGATGTGGAGGAGATCGCCGATATTGACCACGAGCGAGCCAGGGATGGGTGACACAGTGAGCCAACCGACCCCATCCTTGAAGACCTGTAGACCGGCGGTGATGTTTTGGTACAGAACGGTCAGGAGAGTGGAGTCGGTATGAGCAGCTAGACCCATTGCCCGGTCCGGTTCTGGGCAAACCGGATAGTGGTTTAGCTGTATCGCTGCCTGGGCCCCGTTAAAATCCGAATTGGGCCCGGCCCATTTGATGTCCGCTTCGGTCACGCCGAGGGAACTTAACACCAACCACATCAACTTCGTTGCCAACTTTTGCATGTGTTCCTCGTACTCTTTGATAACGTCACTGTTAAATGGATATGAATATATACTACAAACATTAGGCATATATGCAATTTAAGTATAACATATGTATGTGTATACATATGTGTACGTCTCTTTGGAGGAAAAAGTATAAAGCAAGTGGGGTTTAGTTTTCATCGGTCCAACTTAAATACGTATGTAATATGTATGTCCAAATCTTCACGTGGGTCCATTTGCTATCATTCTGCTTTTTACTAAACTTCGTCATGGCAAAAGTTCGGTTTCTGTTTTTATGCTTCCGTTAGTACCATATCTGAATGATTCATGCAAGGACAATCAATTCCTTAATTTCTCTTCTCATAGAAGTTTACTCATTGAAAAATTCGTGTGCATGTATATATATGTGTGTGTGTCTGTATATGTGTGGATTCATGCATATATGTGTAATTAAGTATACGTTCGGATCGGATGTGCGTGGTGGAGGAACGAATACTTGGTTTTATACGCTTATAAAAAGGCACTTGGACATCTAGGGTATACTATAATAATTAATAATACACTTGTACTGGCTTATATTAATCGTGTATAAATACATGTGCGTGTGCGTATATTTATATATATATATAGGCGTGTATATATACCAGTATTTGAGGTGATGAAGTGGCCAAAGTTTGCGGAAATGGTCGCGGGCAGAGCCGGTGACCGTGAAACCTTCGGACCACATTTGCTTGTGGAAGAAGGAAGCGATACGGGCGACGCCGTAGCCAGAGACACCGTCCACCGGCCGAGCGGCCCTCATTTTCCGGTGAGCCGGAAGACGGAAAAGGCTAACGGTGAGGGACTCGATGTCGTCGAGGAGCGACAAAGGCACACCGTGGTTGGTGACCTGGAAAGCTCCCCAAGACATGCATGCACGGCCGATGGCGGCGGCGGCGGCGTGGTCGGAGAGGTCGATGACGGGAAGGGTATTTTGGTCATTTGAGGCGGCGGAGAAGAGGAGGTCGTCTTCGTGGGTCCAAGTGAAGGAGTCGGGGAGTTGGCGGAGAGAAGTGAGGTCATGGGTTTGGTGAGAGAGCGAGATGGGGTGAGCTCTAAACACATCAGTTAACATGGAAGGCATATACTCTCTCGGAGTAGCTAAACGTGTTTGCAGGGAATGGATTGAGGAGGAGGAGGGTATTTATAGAGGGTAAAGGAGGAGATGGCAAATACATATGGGCGTGGATAGTGTTTGATACGTTTTATAAATATTGACAAGAGATTTGTTTGGTGAATTCTTACTGGTTAGTCAACCGCTTTAACGAATAAATTCAATAAAAAAAATCTATAAATGTAGCTGGCCATACTTTTTTTATTATAATATATATCTATATCTATATACAGGAAGTTTATACCGAGAGAGAGAGAGAGTTTGATGTATCTTCACCATATGATATGATGAATAATGCATGTGCTTTTGTCTTGTCGTGTATTAGACTAATTACAAACCAAGAAAATGCATCATCATCATCATCATCATCATCATCATCATCATCATCATCATCTTATTATTATTATTATTATTATTATTATTATTATTATTATTATTATTATTATTATTATTATTATTATTATCATCAACTTAATGTCCATCAATATATACATACGAGTTTTTTTAAATATTAATTAATTCGACGGTATTATGTCGAGTATCCTACGGTACCTATATATATAGTTATACATACGAGTTTATATATTTATAATATATTTACATATATACGTACATACAAGTTTTTTTATATTTATTAATTCGAACGTATTATGTTGATTCTCCTACTTATATATATCTTAAATAGGTGAACCAATTACATCAGTCAATTATTAGATTCTCCAATTTATATTATAGGGTGATGTGAATATATATTAATCGTTTGTCTTATATGCATATATAATATGATGAAAGCTGCCGCTCCCTAACGATATCGTATTGGACTATCACATATAATATCTGATAAATTAATATAAGAGCCACATGTGAGCTTCAACGTAAAAGTTGAGTAATTGCAAGGAATTTTTTTTTTAAATGAGCAGATTTATATCTTATTATAAAGATAAAAATACGTATAAATATTTATTTATTTATTTATTTTTGTGTAATATTGTCTTTTTATTTTGTGTCCTACTTGGCTCTCACTAGGCTCTACAAACAAAAGAAAACACAAAAATCTCAAAGACGACAAAATTTAAAGTGGGAGTGCAATGCAAACACCATCTCGTCGTGGGTCCTTAAATATTTTTTTCCCAACATTATAATTTGTTAATAAAGCAACAACGCACAAATGAATTTATTTTGATAATTGATAATATAAAATATAACGCAATTCATTTGGATCCAAAATAAAATATATAATAAATTTAGAATCTATTGTTTGGATTCCGTTACAGAAAATGAAAATATACATGGTTTTAAATCAAGATCGCGACATGATGGGCAAAACTTCAACTCAGTTGGAAATAAGTGTCCTCTGTATAAGGTTGTGGTTTCATTCCTTTTGAGGTCTGAAGTTTCCCTCCGATCAGTTTTGGTCGATTTATCTGTTCCGCATGGTTTACCGACTATTGCACGAAATTAGGGAGTTTACTCTCCCAGATACTGTTTGGCCCACGGGACCAAACGAGTATCCGCCCCGAAAGGCCGTGAGACTCGTTTTCGACCGTTACAAAAAAAAAAAAAAGATCGCGATATGATATGAACAAGCTTTTTGTGGGGTCAAGGATTGGTCTTGTTAACAATAGCGAATACACACAAAAAAAAAGGGTAAATAAATCGTTATGGATTGAATTAAAGTATTCCGTAACGTAATCAAAATTAAAAAGTTGTAAATTATCGATTTATTTTTATGCGTTGGTTAGAAGTCTTTCATCGACTTAATTAAAAATTAAAAAGTTGTAAAGATTCAGGATTTCACATCAGTTCTTGTCTTCATATTCCAAATTTTTTTTTGGTTGGACGTTAAAATATGCCAAAGTTTTCATGACAACGAACCACCAATATTTTGGAACACGCCAATTTATGGACAACACGTAGATATACACACATAAACATGGACATGCACATGCACATTGTTCATCCCCTTGTGCGGTATGCACGTGCTCATCACGTGATGCTCCGGACAGTACTATATATCATTTTCCATATCCTTTGGCAGAATGTCACGAAGGGAATTAATGGTTTCTGTTGTAATGAAGTTTGTGGATACGTCTTTACCGGAAAAAAAAAGTTTGTGGATACGTGTGCCTATGCATGTGTGGATACATGTATATACACATATATGTATGCATGTATATGGGGTAATTAATTTGTACCGACATATATACATATATATATATATATTTAATGTATAACATGGGAGTATATGATGTTTGTCAAGCAAATTGGAATAATATTTGTCTTTAAAATCTTGCGCAAACAAAAACATCAAGGGGAGGAAGTGCATTTTTGACGTGGTTGATAATCACCCACGTGGAAATAACACCTAATCTTCACGTCTCTTGGATTTATTAGGCTTTATATATATTAATCTAAAAAATGCAAAGGTCACCAAAGTTTTGGAATTATGTGTCGGACCAAATTCACACGCTCCTTTGATAATTCAATATTAACTACAATGGCCCATTTTTAAATATAAAATTATTGTGTGTTCTTTTTATTCCAATCTCATTTGATACCATCATTTCATTAATTATATGTTTATCCTTGCCTTTCATGGATCCTGACATCAATGCATATACTGATATGCATACAAATGAAAGAGAGAGAGAGAGAGAGATTAAGCTAGCTTTGATTGGAATTTACTAATAAAACAAAAAAAAAGCGTAATTAAGATTTGAAGCAATGATTTAATTGAATAATATGATTTTGTCATTACTGAAGTGACTAAGCATTAAAGTCAGACAATAGGACAGCAAATCTTGTAAGGTTTATATGTCACAATAATATTGCGTCTTGTTTGTTTTTCAATGGATTGGACAAATTTGGTAAATTATTGCGTGATAGAATAAGACAGATAAATAAAACGACAATTAGTACAAATCATGGTAATTATGGTTTCAAACAAGTTAATCAGCCAAACACGTTTCCTAATGAGACAAAATATCTCGAAAATCATGGGAATCAAAGACCACTTGTTGAACCAGAAACACACATACACACATATATATATATATATATATATATATAAAATATGATACCAAAAAATTCTATATCCATATTGACATAACATGGCCATGTAGGCATTGAAGTAGTACGGCTCGAACATGACAACCGAATCACCCGGGTCACACAGCGTGAGAACGAGGTTCACAAACGCCTGTGTTTGGATCCCGGGACAGGGTTAAGTTAGCCAATGCAAGAATAGGCAAGAGCCAGCCAAAACCAGAGATGAAACATCGCTACAAAAGACGAGTTACCTGATTGGCACCTGCAGTAACCATCACAGCAGATTTGTGTAGCTTATTCTCTTCGCACAACTGCAGATCAAATACCAGAAAGAAATCAAAACATAAAAAACTTCCACTCATCAATGGAAGCAAACCCTTTTTCGACATTACCTTCTTCTGCAGAGCTTCTCTCAACTCTGGGATACCTTCGTCGGGTCCATAAGAACTAACGAGAGGATCCCACACAAGCTCTTTAACCTTTTCTAATGCTTGTTCAGGAGGCTGCCAATACACAACTCCCTGAACCAACAGTAGAAAAACTTACATGACAACCATAACCAAACAAAACGATGAACCTCGCTCTGTCACATGATCTCTGTCTGTGTAAGTTGAACAAAGCAAACGAATTTTCAGATAAAGCTTTCGACACTGAAGTATTTTCAGATCAATATATATATATATATATATATATATACCGACAATAGGCTACTTGGATTTCTTTTTCTTTTTATTAGAAAACAAAGGAAAAAGAGGAAATGGGATACGGTCATTATTTAGCTGCTATTTAAGACAAAACACGTTGATTTTGGTTTATGTTATAAAACGACAAGAACTATGGGCATTTTTGGTTCTTTGAAACCGAACCGGAAAAAAAAGTAGTCAAAAAATCTTGGACGGTTATACTTTTAGTAAACCGAATATATCAAAATCGAAACGAAAATTTAAAATTCTAAAAAAAATATTTTTTTAAAATAAACTTTTTTCCAAATTGAACGAAAACCGAATCGAAATCGACATAGAATCAAACCGAACATATTATGACAATTGAGCCCAAATACAGGCCCATAATAATTGGGTCATGATACAGGCCCATAATAATTGGGCCTTCAAATTGGCAATGGCTACATTCACTAAACCATTTTTCTTTATTGTTATTATTATTGACATTAAAACCAAAAGCTTTCTAAGATCAATGGATCTTAGCCACAAACTAAAGTTGAATATATATAAATAAAAAGTTTACATCCTTTTTTCTTGGGCCTTACTGCGATTTCGTTCACTCCACCATTCCATGAAGAACAAGCTCCTCCAAACCTCTCCTCAACCTCTCTGCGGCGGCTCTCGTCGCTGCCTCGGGCAACCCTCCGAATGACACCCGAAGGTGCCCGGGGCTCCCGCATGCGCTCCCGGGGATAACCACGACTCCGTGGCGGTGCCCTAACCACTTGACCACCTTGAAATCGTCGGTGTAACCCTCGGGTAACTTTGCCCACAGGTATATTGCCCCTTCTCCTCCCTTCACGTTACCTTTTCCCAGTGGCCCGAGGGCCTCTCGTACTATCTCTCGGTTCTTGACCAGACCCTTCACCCGTTCCTCCACCCACCCCGGCCCCATCTCTAGCGCGTAGAGCGCAAGCCTCTGAGAGATTATCGATGCACATATCGGGATGTTGTCCTGAACTTTCAGAAGCTGCTTTCCAAAGTCTTCCAGTTCCTCGGGGTACGCTATCTGCAGCAAGGGAAAACGTTACGTCCGTATGCATTTTTCTCCGACCCGATGGGAATAGATTACCGGTTCGAGTATCATCTTATATATCCTATAGCCATCAAGAACCAAGACATCTCAGAAGGCATAAGCTCAAACTCAGTTTTCAGACGTCAGATTATGGTGCTCAATCACGAAATACGCTAAACAGAGGTCGGAAATTCTACATTATTATGGAAAAACGAAGAAAAAAATGGCGACTTGGGTTGAACAGAATTGGATTTACTTACATATCCGAGCCGCCAACCCATCATGCCATAGGTTTTAGAGAAGGAGAAGACGTTGACGATATGGTTCCCCTCGACGCAAGAATGTTTTAAACCGTCATACATGAAATACCTGCGATTTCATATCTTTCAACCAAAATCTTCATGATTCATCATCAATGCCAGAAGCAGGGCCGGTAAACTTACTCGTATGTGTTATCTACGATCAGCCAACAACCAGCGTTGCTACATATATCCGAAATCCTCTGCACAACAAAACGGAAAAACAACCGTAAGAGGAAAAGATTCATCCAATCAAATATATAATGGTTACGACACGAGAGAGAGAGAGGGTGATTCACCTTAAGCAGGGGTTCAGGGACATAGGTCCCGCTCGGATTACCGGGATTAACAACGGTTACAACCTTCGGGGTCGGTTTAGATTCAGATAATGTCCTCTCTAACCAGTCTTTTGAAGAAAAGGAGAAATTCAGAACGATGCAAAAAGGTATCACAAAGATGATTCTGGGGAATGAAGGAAGTGTCTTTTTTTTTTCCCCTCACCTGCGTCGGGATAGAGAGTTTCGGGGTGGTTGGGACCGATGAGTATGTCGGTAACTCCAGTCATCTGGAAGGCCATGTAGGCATTGAAGTAGTACGGCTCGAACATGACAACCGAATCACCCGGGTCACACAGCGTGAGAACGAGGTTCACAAACGCCTGTGTTTGGATCCCGGGACAGGGTTAAGTTAGCCAATGCAAGAATAGGCAAGAGCCAGCCAAAACCAGAGATGAAACATCGCTACAAAAGACGAGTTACCTGATTGGCACCTGCAGTAACCATCACAGCAGATTTGTGTAGCTTATTCTCTTCGCACAACTGCAGATCAAATACCAGAAAGAAATCAAAACATAAAAAACTTCCACTCATCAATGGAAGCAAACCCTTTTTCGACATTACCTTCTTCTGCAGAGCTTCTCTCAACTCTGGGATACCTTCGTCGGGTCCATAAGAACTAACGAGAGGATCCCACACAAGCTCTTTAACCTTTTCTAATGCTTGTTCAGGAGGCTGCCAATACACAACTCCCTGAACCAACAGTAGAAAAACTTACATGACAACCATAACCAAACAAAACGATGAACCTCGCTCTGTCACATGATCTCTGTCTGTGTAAGTTGAACAAAGCAAACGAATTTTCAGATAAAGCTTTCGACACTGAAGTATTTTCAGATCATTAGTGTCGAAATCCAAGGTCTTTCTTTTATCCCCGAGAAACAGGAGACGCGTTCTCGTTTCGTTTCTGGTTAGAACACGCAGAACGAGATTTACACACGCGCATATCTATAGAACAGTTTAAGGAAAGCACGCACACATACAGAGGAGAGAAACAAGAGGGGGAAACCTGAGCAAGAGACATGGGGTTCTTCAATTCCTCCATGAGTTTCCGGATCTGCACGCAAAACCACAACCCGAACAGTTTTCACACGACAAGGATCGCTTCACCCGACACGACAAAAACTCATGGAGACACAAATCAGAAAACCCAGATGTGAATACGAGATTGACCTGAACCATGACGGGCATTTGGGTCCCCAAGGCTCTCCTCGAAAGCATCCCGAACGAACCCATTTCGCTAAACTTTAAGACGTCCTTGATCGAGAGACCCGGATAACAAAAAAACAGAAGAATTTCAGAGATTTTATCGGGGATTAAGCTGAACCCAGAAACGAATCGGCTTTGATGTGTGAGTAAATCACATATCTTTATTGACCCACCTAATCAAAGAGGAACAGTGCGTGAAAATTTGACAATTTCTCCCGATAAAACTATTGGAAATTATGGAGAGCCGGATTTAAAAGGATAGTCGAACTGGCAAATACCAAAGAGAACTGGTTTTATGCACGTCTCTTCGTCATCGTCATCGTCATCTTCACCTTCGCCAACTCAATTGGGGATAAAAGATTAAAAAAAATAAATTCCTGTTCTATACGGACAAAGACTGTCTCTTTACGAAAGAGTAACGTAAAAAGTTCTTTTTGGACAAATTGAAAATTTAGTAGAGAGTAGAAAAGAGTAACGCCTTTGTTCCGATTCTATCGTCGTCTCACTTTACTTTGTCTGCTTTCGCTTTTCCAAGCCGCCCAAACGCACATATCGTCAAAGCATTCATTCAAATCAAATCCGATGGTTCAAATTGCTGTAATTATCCGATTTTTTTCTCACAGAGAATCCAGTTTTTCTCTTACCAATCAGAGAGAGAGAGAGACCTGAGGAAAATAACAGAGGTCGCGTTTCAGACAAAGAACGAAACCACCTTTGAAAATGTCGGAGGAAAAATTTTCCATCGGAAGAAAATAGTGGACGGCAAAGATTGGGTATTCTCAACTACCACAAATTCGAAATGCCCCCATAATTTCCAAATAACATGATATATGTCCCATTAGTTTTGAATAATTACCAATCCGGCTCGTATTCTAAATTGTTGAAAAAAGAACCTGAAGGGCAAACTACAAGCGAGATATAAACACGACACAATTGCACCAGATCAATTCCACAAAAAAGTATCTTAAAACTCGGAGCATGTTTAATTTGCTTTGAGTCTTAGGATTAGGTTGTTAAGAACAAATTATTATTTTAGATGTTGAATCTAAATAACAAAGGACCGTCATAATTTATATATTTTACAATTGAAAATTGCTATAACATATCTTTGTTATAAAATTCTCATAGCAATAACCATTGTTTTGTGTAGAACCAACAACTGAGACTGAGAAGAATGTGGACAGTGTCCTGGGTGAGTTGCTTTCTGGCAGTGCAGAGCTTGCGGGGGATGTCAGTCTTTTGGAGGAATGCCTGCAGATCAAGCCCATTGAATCATTGATACAGATAAATTGTAAAACATACTCCAATCTGATGGGTTCTAAATTTGATCCAAACCGATCGGCGGGGGGGTTTAAAAAAATGACAAAATACAAACTTGTTAAATGTATTTGAATCTCGGTCCCCTCTCTTGGACACAAATGATCATATAAGTGAATGACCTACTTCCCCCGGCCCGTTACGTCCATTTCAAACCCTATCTTGTTTTATTTTATTTTATATATATATATATATATATGTAATAAAAAAAGATCTGCATCTCTAACAATATATAACGTCCCTCATGCATTCTATGTTACGTTTTCAAACGTCATACTTAAGTTTCTTTTTTTTGTTTTACATCATTTAATTCAAGAATATATATGTACATTATATATATATATATATAGGTCTAATCTGAAGATGTTTCGTCGACAGTTCGCAAAGATGTAACCTCCAAAAGTTTTTAAAATCAATCATATAATTGTTTTGACTTTGCTGGCCTTAACAAGTGTTGGTTGGAGAAAGAAAAAAAAAATTGCCACGACGCTTTTATTGTTTAGGCCCTTAATGCATCCCAATCATAAAATAACCGATACACTACATATATTTAAAAGCTCCCCAAGTAATCATATACTATTAAAAATGTTTTATACAGAAAATGTTAATTGCCGAGTCAAATTGGGTTTTATAAAAAAAACACGTAATAATAATTATAATCCGCAACCACAGGAATATAAATTTAAATTGATATTGACCAAGAAATAGTCTCAAGTATAACCAAAATTAAACGGATTTGGTGACAAGAAAAACTCCAAATGAATCGGATTCTCATTATGAACTTTACCCGACAATATATAAAAATAGAAGGAAAAAAAAACTAATTCCTTACCATCATGTGGGTGGGTGGTACGTATAAGCTTCTAGGAATATCAAAAGACACATAATAAATGTAAAATAAAAATAGAACAAAGTAACTGCTTACTCGTAAATTTAAAATCTATAATTGAAAATTTTGGTGGAATCTTTGTTCGAATTTTGAACTTTGGAACAAGTAATTTGTTCACCTTTAAAAAAAATAATTTAACTATAGATTAAATACCTTACGTTGGTAAAGAATGTATCACCATATCTCGCGGTATAAATGTGTAAATTAATATAATTATTAATACTTGAAAACGTACATATTTTGCCTTTCATTTCTGAAAATCGATAAACCAAAAGGAAAATGTTTTTTTTTTTTGCGAAAATTAAAACACTATCCTCATTAATTGAGAATACATATTGCGAGGCGAAATGACGAAAAGGCCACTGATAATGTAGGCTGTGGAATGGAGGGGAGAAACATATATGGTAAATAAGATGAGTTTCAAGGGGTAAATAAGGGAATCGTTAATGACTAATCTAATCCTCAAGTCACAAATGAGAAATTAACCACCGATTAATTAACCAAATCCTCTAATCTGTCTTCTTCATCTTGCGCGGTCAACCAGTCAAGGGGTTTCGTTCCCTGCACTATTTTAATGTCGATTTATTCGTAAAGTTTTCGTTTTTAATTTCTTGTTAGTATTTGTTTTAAACGCAGACCTCATCCCGCTCCCTCCGCGCACTCTCGCTGACACTCTCTTTACCTAAAAGCAATTTGACTATATAACTCTTGATCTGCCCATTCCCCTATCTTTTTCTTTCTTTGAAGGAAAAGAGAGAGGTTTTTGAAGCGTTTTCTGGAGTTTCCCCAGGTCCCATCTAAATCTTTCTCCATCTTTTTCCTTCTTTCCTTTTGATAAGAACCTCATTTGAGATGCATCCTACTTCGTATGCATAAGCGTGCCTGCATTTCGTAGCGTTTTGTGCGAACGTAGACCCGACTGGTTTTCCCGTGATTTCTTGACTCCTTGTCGAAATTTGAAGCTTTTGATTCGTGGGTTTCTACGGATTTTCTCGTGGGTCTGTTTGTTTCCTGAGAAAATAAAAATGTGAGCCGATTTCTGGTGTTTCTGCTGATGGATCGAAGATGGGTTTTGTGGGTTCTCTTGAATTTCCCGACATCTTGCAGCTTTAGTTTCACGGGGCTGTGAGGTTTTCTTGTGGCCTGTTTGTTTACTGAGAGAATGTGGCTGTTGCTGAGAAGCAATTCCACAGAATTTTTCTTCCTTTCTCTTCCCCTTTTTTGGACAAAATATATACTTCTCAGGGACTCAAGAAAGAAAGAAATGGCACATGGATCATCGAATATTACTTTTCCTAATACATTTTGGGAAAATATTCTGTCGATTTCGTGGTTTTACGTTAGTAGCAGAGTATATCGCCGTAAATCTGCAACGACACTTTTTTCATTTGCTCTTAATGAATACACATATCGTTGGGTCGAGGGGTTTTCTGCCATCACCGTTTGGGAAATCGAATAATCCCTGATCCACTTTTGAATCTTAAGAAGTTTGAAAAAGTCTGAAACTTGGAACTTGATTGTATCTATCCATCTCCTATTGACACCCTTCTTGAATTCAATGGTCCAATTTTCCTGGAAATTTTTCCCAAGAGGAAAGCCACAGCAACGATCATGTGGTGAATTCCCTGCTTGAGCAATGAGTAGTTGCTCTTTGTTTCTTTTTTGTGGCTTCAGAATCACATTATACGATTCCACAATTCTCAGAATAGATTAACAGTTTTCTCTGGATAGAGGTCTCTTGGTTTCAAGTTTACGTCTTCATAACTCTAATCTTCATTTTCCCTTGATTTCAATTCCGCAGATGGGAAAATCATGCAGTGCTAAGATCTAAAACTTCAAGGTTGGATCTTTTCCGTGGGATTTAGATCATGGGAAAGGAGAATGCTGGATCTGGCAATGCCATATCGCTCCATGGCCGCCCTTTTACGCGTGCCTTTGCGTCTACTTTGCGTTCTTCGGGACAGACAAAACCTTCAGAAGTGCCTACAAGACAGAATCAGCAACGGGTGCCGAGAGCTAACACGAAAAGAGCAGCCTTGGAGGAGAAGAAAAGCAATGCACCTAAGAAGCGAGCCATTCTAAGGGATGTCACCAACATTAGCTGCGAGAGTTCATACAGAAGTTGCTTCAATGTCGCTAAAGTTCAGGTTTTTAAGTTTACAAAGCTTCTCAAAATGTTGGCTTTGTCATTTTTGTGTAAGATACTGATGTCAAAATCTCTTCGATGATACTTTTGATCCAGGCGAAGGCCATCAACCAGTTCAAGAAGGGACGGGCGAGTACATCGAGAGTGGCACGTTCTGGTACTTCAGAAGAATCTGATCTTCAATCCAGGACAGAAGCAACGGCTGTTGAACAGAGTAGGACAGTCGAGTCTGAACTGAGTAAAGCGTCAAATTCGGCAAGAAACCCGTGTTTTTCTTCAGGCACGAGCTTAGTCACAAACGAAGGAGCAGCTAGCTGTATCGAGAAGCTGAATTCCAGATTGCCTCCTCGACCCCCTGGGAAATCAGCTTATAAAGGTGATCCAAGCTCAATCTAGCTCAGGTGTCAGTTGATTAACCACTGGGTTGTAACATACATATGTGCCCGCTTTTTGTAATTGTTTACAGTGGAGAAGAATGATGTTCCCGGCAGTTTGACAGCGTTGGATAGTCCGGAATTCATAGACATTGATTTGGATCACAAGAACCCTTTACTCTGCAGCTTTTATGCACCTGAAATCTACCACAATCTGCGTGTTGCAGAAGTAATATCTGGATGTGATATTGTTCTTTTTTTACTACCATGGATTCATGTTCTCTCCCATGTTCTTATTTCCAATTTTCTATTTTGAACAGCTTAACCGTAGACCTTATCCCGGTTTTATGGAGAGAATACAGAAGGATATCACCCAAACCATGCGGGGAATTCTGGTTGATTGGCTTGTGGAGGTTTGTTTGCTTGCTTTGCCACTGATTCTACTTTCATGCCCATGTTTGGATCTCGTTTCTTCTCGGTGTTTAACCAAGTTGTTCATCTAATTTCAATTCTAGGTCTCTGAGGAATATACACTGGTGCCTGACACTTTGTACCTCACAGTATATCTTATAGACTGGTTCCTTCATGGAAACTACATTGAAAGACAGAGACTTCAATTGCTTGGCATCACTTGCATGCTGATTGCTTCGTAAGTTGCAGAGCCATTTCAATACCTTATCTTGTCAAGGAAAATAGCTCGGTCTTAAGATTTTCTGGGTTGCTTGGACAATTTAAAGGAAGTATGAAGAAATCTGTGCACCACACATTGAAGAGTTCTGCTTCATCACGGATAATACTTACACAAGAGATCAGGTGCTGGAAATGGAGAGCGAAGTGCTCAAGTATTTTGGCTTTCAAATATTCACTCCCACTTCGAAAACATTCCTCAGGTATCGTGGCTTTTGGTGCTTCCTTCAAATGTTTATACTTTTGATGTTTCTTGGTTTCATATCCTTAATCCTCGATTCTCCAGGAGATTTCTTCGAGCAGCTCAAGCTTCTCACCCGGTAAATGATTTTTTCATGGCTATCAATGCATTTGGTTGTACGTGTTTAGCAGAAAGGTTAAGGCTTTGCTCGGTATTTGATGGCTGATCTGCAGAACTCGAGTCTCGAACTGGAGTTTCTATCCAACTATCTGACAGAATTGACGTTAATAGACTACGATTTCTTGAAGTTTCTTCCTTCTGTTATCGCTGCTTCTGCTGTTTTCCTTGCAAAGTGGACCTTGGATCAATCATGCCACCCTTGGGTCTGCATCCAATATTCTGTCCTCTTGATTCAGGACACAGTTCTGTTCCAAGAATCTTGGAACTCACTTTGGTTTTTCTTCGAGTTGCAGAATCTGACTCTGGAGCATTACACAACGTATAAAGCATCGGATCTCAAAGAATCGGTTTTCGCCTTGCAAGAGTTGCAGCTGAACACCAAAGTATGCCCCTTGAACGCTACACGCATGAAGTACAGACAGGAGAAGGTAAAGCACAACTAATCCAGTCTCAGTCTTGGTTTTGTTTAACCGAAATACCAGATTCTTGGAACTTCTGGTTATCATTCGGTTAATTCCGGTTTATGGATGGATCTTTGCAGTTCAAATCCGTGGCTGCTCTATCTTCTTCGAAGCTGCTTGACACGCTGTTCTAAAGGACTAAACCAAGCGGTTCATCTCTTAACCGATAACACATTTTTTTTTGTCATATTGATCTTTTAATCAAGCCAAAAAAATCGTTGTTCATAAAACTAGTTCGACTTTTCCACTCATCTCTACCACAAATCCGGTCTAATTTGGTTTGGTTCTATTTGAGTTTAGAACTTTAGATTGGTTTGGTACCAAATCCGGTTAAACTTAAACCGGTAGCAGCACCAGATTAGTTTATTTGTATCACTGGGATGTACATTATTACAGAGTCGATCTTTCTATGTCTTTTTCCGGACAGTTTTTTTGCTTTGTCTATCAAAATGTTTGGATGATGTATGGTCGGGGAAATATGCCACGAAAAATAAATATTTATAAATATATATTCACATTCTGTCACTTAATGCATTAATTAAGAGAATAAGCTCAGAATCCTCAATTAATTACACGTTATCCTGAGGAGGAATATTGCTCACACATTATGTGACAATATGTCTTTTTCGCACCACAGAAATTAAAATAAAAATAAAAATAAAAACATATTAAGTCTGTGCTCCTTTTTGTGCCTCATCGCTGATGTGTCGCTCTGCTTGGGGAGGGAGGGAGGGAGAATGGCGGCAGCAACTTCGAGCTTGGTGTCGCCATGGCAGGCGGCGACCTTTTTTCGGCATTATAATAATAGCTTTTGTCAAAAGGGTCATCCTGTTCCTTGTTATTATAATCTTCATTTTAATAATAACAACAACAATTCCAAACGTCGTTTCCTTTCTTCAAACGCCTACAACCATGTTGATTGTTCTTCGTCCTCGAAGCTCTCGCCCATTCATGCCCATTTCTCGTATCCCGGTAAAGCAGCGTTTTTTCTGCTTGTTACGGTAACCCTTTTCGTAATTTCTGATTGTAAAATTGTGGGTTTCTTCTAGTACGATGTCGAGTGCCGGGATTTGGTCTTGATGTTTGTCCCAGTTCCTCATTTCTTAGTGGTTTTTCATCTTGTTTCTCTGACGAATGTGAAGGTATGGGGAGAACTATGGTTCAGAGTGGTTAAATTGCTTAATTTTTCTCGTTTGGAGCTCTGTTTCGGCTCCGGATTCGTGTTTTCTTTCAGTTTTGATCATGATTCTGCGTGTTTGGCCGATCGATTTGATTACAGGAACGGAAAAGGAATTGATTCCTAAGGCTGAAGTCATTACCTTTTATGAATAATGTCCTTAATGGTTCTTCTGGGAAATTGGAAATTATCAACTGGTAGCTCTCTCTGTGATTTAACTCGGCCTCGGTTCATTCTCATGCAAAACCTTCTGATTCTGCGACGACAGTTTTTAAGATTGTTCTGAATATGGAAACCCTTTCTTGTGGACTATCTGTTTTTCCTTATCTGCAGGTTGTGGATGCTCCTGGATTCAAGACAATTCGATGGTTCATGTTTCAGGGACGAGTAGCGACAGATTGTTCCGATGCTCGGCCCTACCGACCAAAACGGTGGACATTGCTTCAGTGCAGGATCTTTTTCAGTTCATATGCTCGGGTCCTCTCATTGAAAAGTTGGGTCTTACTCCCGAAAAAGTCGGAGACTCCATTGACAAATGGCTAATGTATGGATCACAGCTCTGCAGACTGTTTCAGCTCAACGAGCTCCGTCTCACGGTTCCTCAGAAAGCTAGGATATACCACTACTATATACCTGTCTTTGTCTGGTGTGAAAACCAGATTGCCCTGCATAATTCCGAGTTCGAAGATGGAGATGATGTGCCTCCATTAGTGGTACTGATTCAAAACTATCGAATCAGTATTATATAAGAAAAGGGTCGGTTGATCGTTGAATCATCGATATTTTCGAACATTGCAGATTGGTTTTAGCGCCCCACAAGGGTGTGGTAAGACGACGCTCGTGTTTGCACTCGATTATCTTTTCAAAACTACCGGAAGGTAATCACCTTTTTCACTCTGTGCAAGCTGAGTCGTTCTTGCCATGAAAAAAGAGATGGTATCTCATGGATTTTGTTATGATTTCAGGAAATCGGCAACCATATCCATAGATGATTTCTACCTGACTGCAGAAGGCCAGGTGTTATATGCTTGAAAAGGAAAAAAAATTATCTACTCTTTGTCTTGGTTTATCTGTCAGTTATCTTGCTTATGTTGTTAACTACCGTTATTGGTAGGCTAAACTTCGAGAAGCAAATCCGGGAAATGCTCTTCTAGAGGTTAATGTCATTCTCTGATTCTCTCAATGTTTCTGTCTGTGTTTTCTCGGGTTCCCGACATTTTCTCCTTTGTATTATGTTCCTGAGAATGGTTTTGGTTGTTTTCAGTTGCGGGGAAATGCAGGAAGCCATGATCTTCAATTTTCCATCGAGACACTTGAATCTCTTACCAAAATGACCAAAGAAGGTTAATAGTTAGTTCATTCAATCGACGGCTTTATTCGCTGTTTTTTTCTTTGTATGTACCGATCTAAGTTTGGTGTGTTTTTTAGGTATGAAGATGAAAGTACCTCGGTATGATAAGGTGAGACTAATATTTGCCTTAACATTAAGCAAAATCAAATTTCAAAGACTCGACTTTCGTGTTCTTGATGTACTTCTCCATGGCCGTAGTCTGCTTATAACGGGAGAGGTGACCGAGCTGATGCTTCAACATGGCCTGAAGTTGAAGGACCTTTAACGGTAACTCTCATTCAGATCACGTTTGAAGTTGAAAACAGAGCATTTGTTCCGAATTGTTTTTCTGCCTCTTCGAGGTTCACTAACATTTGAGAAGATTCTCATTTTCGGGTATATTTTCTGCATAGGTTATTCTCTTCGAGGGGTGGATGCTCGGTTTCAAACCGCTTCCATCCCAAGTCGTTAAAGCAGTTGATCCGCAGGTCATTGTCAAATATCACTTGGCTTCTACATGATGGAATCTTCCATCATTTTTCCATCCAAACAAAAACATCTTATTATCGAAATGGCGATTGCTTGCTTTGCAGTTGGAGACGGTGAATAAGAATCTCGGAGCTTATTACGACGCGTGGGACAAGTACATCGGCGCTTGGGTCGTGATCAAGATTAAGGACCCGAGTTATGTCTACCAATGGCGACTGCAGGTTCGTTAGTTGTGTCCCGAACTATGGATTCGTTTCTTGGTAAGTGTTCGATATCAAAGCCGGGTTTTTTTTGGTTGGGGCAGGCTGAGATCGCAATGAGGCTGGCGGGAAATCCCGGGATGTCGGATGAAGAGGTAAGGGACTTTGTTTCGAGGTACCTACCTGCGTACAAAGCGTATCTTCCGACGCTCTATTCGGAAGGGCCAAACGGGTCGGACTCGGGACGGGTTCTCGTAGTTGATATCGATGAAGAGAGGAACCCTATTCTTGCGGCTTGAAACTGCGAAAAAATGGGAGATCGGAAATCGGAATTTCTTTCTCATCTGAATTCGAAGCGGAAATGGTTATGGATAGTCTCTCCATGTCTGAGCAGTTGTGTTCATTGTCGTGTAATGTCATCGATGGCGTTTTTATTGTCTTGGTTTCGTCGTGTCACTGCTATTACAATCAGAAATCACAAAAATTCTTCTGTCATGTCACTATATCTATTGTCATACAATAGCATATATATATATACACCGTCCGATCAAATTCTCATAAGCAGACGAGCAATTGAAAGATGTAACGGTTCAGAGTTCATTGAGACGCTATAATTACCATAAAAACGGAAGCTGACGCTATATTTTCTCGAGAAAATGATGGAAAATCCCTGGCTTTTCCATCTCGGAGTTGTGATTGTTCTGGTGAAAGTTTTCACCTTTGCTTTTAATCTTCCTCCGGGCAATTTTCCTTCTTCCTTGCGCTTTGGGGATTTTCCATGGTCTCTCCATCAAACCTGTGTTCTGTTTGGTGGATCTCACTTGAATTGGGATTTCTGGAGATAGTGTTCTTCAGAAATATGGTTGTATCGTTACAGATATAGGTTATCGATTGTAAGTGTCGAATTTCATCTGCGCTTGTCGGTTTCCCGAGGGAATTTGGATCTAAAGGACCGCCTCATTGCTAATTTGTACCGATGTTTCGTCGTGGTTTGCCTCGGGTATTTACGTCTAGTTAGTGTTTCAGCATTGCTTCCGGCTCATCAATCACAAGCCTGATGCTCTGCGAGTATAACACAGCTTTAGCGGGGTATGGTATGATGTAAACCGGTTCCGAAATCGCATCTGAGTAGGTGTGTGGTGACGACGCCAGATAGTGAGAGTCCGAAAGCTGTGATCGTTCGACTGATGCTTTCGATTTATCCGAGAACTTAGACGGATGTTTCTTCCCCGTTGGATTGAACAGAAACTGAGCTGATCAAGATCCTTTGCTAATGGAGCGTGACATGGGGACGCCTCATGTGGGAGAGAACACAGGCCGACCATGTCTGGGAGACCATGACCATGTTCCTGTCTCGGCATT
>NW_010964598.1:1490180-1530936 GCF_000463585.1 Tarenaya hassleriana | reverse complement strand
CATTCAAAGATAGCGTTACGTGCGTAAAATGATCTTATATGTGTTTTTGCAAATGATAAATTCGAAATTCTGAATATTGGGTGTAATATGTAAATTCAACCCATACAAGTTGGATAACAAAATTTTCTATAAGTTGGAAATAAGGTGCTCGAGACAAAGAGAGTTTCTGGTCAAGGGAACAAAGTAAATCCATACGAGTCAGATCTGTCATTATACCAGCAAACAGATCATCTTCCGACAATTTCTTACTACTAAAAATGAAAAATTTTCATGCCCAGATTATAAAAATGAAACAAAGACACTGATTTAAAAAAGAGTTTGCAGATCACTAAAACGACATTAAATAAAAAATATTCTTTCTTTACTATTTTTAATTTAACTGTGAAATATAATGTGATCATATTTTAATTTTATTGATTATAACGTTAAATTTATGGTGATCACACTAATTCATTATTCATTATGTTTATACTTTATATATCTTATTAATCATTTTATTAAAACATCATAAATTTAACGTTATCAACAATGAGATCAACAAATGATCACACTATATTTCGAGACACGTAGATCACAGCCGAATAAAGATATGTTTTGAAATCAAAATAGTAAAATAATGGTATTTTTGGTCCACTCAAACAAAAGAGCGAAGGAGATTTTACAGAGGGGGTCAAAAAAGGGGCTTACATATAAAATGATGCTCTTATGAAACCGAGAAACAAATTTAAAGAGAAACAAAAAAAAAAGGTACAACATCAATCAAAGTTCCAAAAAAAAAAACCTAGGAAGGAAAGAACTCCGACAATTTCTCTGCAAGTTAAAGCCCGAAAAAAGGAGAGGAGAGAGACAGATGCTTTCTCTGTGTAAGCCCTTCAAAAATTATACACATTCTGCCATTTTTTGTTACAAAAAAAAAACTCCACCAAAACATCTTCATTCCACCAAGAATAAAAAGGTTATCTTCTCATGATGATTGACGGCTTCCCATAAATAGTTGTTTCTTGGTTTCGAGGTTTTGGTAGCGTCAAGGTTTTCTTCCGCAGGCACACAAGAGGAGGCGGCTCGCTTGCTTCATGTGGACGAGACAGAGAGCTTCTTGAATGCTTCGAGTTTCCCATCGATTAATCCGCTCTGATCCACGGGACGGGTTGGCGTCACACCGTTCTCAACGATCTTATGCGATGGATTGTATTCCGAGTTTGGCATGGCAGAACTATGCTTCCCTTCAAAATACGTGGAATACGGAAAGTACTCCGCACAGCGTAACTTCCACCCTGCAATTGTGTCCCCAACCCACCTCGGGTTATTATTATTCCCTGCTACAATATCTGTTTGGAGATATAAGGCGAAGAATCGATTGCTTACTGGATGCAGCATCGGGTTCAATGGGAATTGTGACGAGGAGCTTGTGAACTGCGATGCAGTCTTTGAGTTTCCATTCCCTTACTGGTCCTAGTGCTCCGTTTCTGCATGTACCAGAAAACAAAAGGATCTCGAAATTTAAAAAAAAAAAAGAACCACAAAGATATTGACAAGATGTATAAAGAAAAGTACAGCGGAAAACCATATGTAAAAGGTTCAAAGTAAAGTATTACGCCGGCACAATATTGTTGGTAGAGTCTTCGATTAATTTAACAGCATCGGATTTCTTGCTTGGATCAAGAACATACAGCATCTCGGCATAGGCTGCTCTGTGCATCAGAGATCCTGCCATATTTGTATTGAACAATTTATATAAAGACACTGTGATGAGATACATACATACATGATACATATATATATATATATACATATAAGTTTGGCCCTCACCTTTGTGTCTATTAAGGAAATCTTCGTTCGCTTCCTCTAATGATTTATTCTGCAATTGACTATAATACAAAAAATAACCAAGAATCATCTCTGTCGTTGACATACAGCTCGTGTCGTTAAAACCAAAAAAGAAAAGAAAAGAAGGAAGGGCAGTTCAAGAAGTTATTACTTGATAGACTGGCGCTCGGCCTCTAGGACACTCCAGAGGAGTTTTCCGGCTTCAGTGGTCGGAGTACCCATCGATCTCGTCTTGAGGAAGAATTTGATCTGTCATCCAAAGTCAGAAAAACATAGAGCAGAAAGTTAGAGCCTTATCTACATCATATGATTAGCCCTTCCAAAGAACATTTGCCATCAGGAGAGAGTACATACCAAGCAACGATGTGAATCAGGGTTCTCGGCATCCAGTTTCAGCAATTGTTTTAGAGCCTGAAGATTGACAAAATAGCAAAGCCCTTTTTAATTAATTAATTGAACGAAAACATAAACACAATCCAATCAATCATAGGCTTGATTAAGAAATTGATTACCTGGAATGCAAGAAGCAATTTGTGCTTTCTCATATTAACCTCAAAAGAAAGCAAGTGAGTCTCCAGAGAATTAGGTGAGTTCTTCTGGAGTAATTTCAAGTACTTCGAAGCTTCTACCATTGGATCTTCAACCTAAACAATTTTAGTTCTTCGTAAGCTTCGGATGATGTAATAATGCTCATACGACATGACAATTTAGTGAAGAACCCAACACGTTTTTTACAAAAGACAGAAACTAAAGACCTGAAGTAATTTCTCCCCATTAGGATCTGGGTCTACAGGTTTCACATTTCGTTTGCCGGACTTGGAGACACTACTAGCTGTAGATTCTTCACTCTTACTCTCAGCTTCCTGAATATAAATAGACGGATAATCTTAAGCAACTAGATCATGCATTCAATTGCTATATCCATGAAAAAGTGACGTACTTTCTTAGCCCGCGCTTCTGCCTTTTTCTGCTTCTTGATTTTCTTCTTCTGCGCAGGAGGCAACTTCGACATTTCATCTTCTTCAGCAGCTGATTTAGGAGAATCATGCAATTTCAAATAGCACCTGAACAGGAATGAAAAAAAAAGGACAAAACGCTTATAGGGCACAAGCTCTAGTAAAGGATGCAGTTAGAGTATATTTATGCAACAAAGACTTCACCTGATGGCTCCAGCTGCAGCTTTGTGGAAATATGGAAAAGAGTGCAATCGATCTTGGAACTTAAGCATGTCAACATATGAACGTAACGTCATTTTCCTTAAGCAATAGGAGTGGAAATCAAATTGATCTTCAGAAATGTCTGCATAATGCTTCTCCACAGCCAGAAATTTCTTTAGAGCCCGTCCAAGATCACCCTGACGGAAGTAGCTTTCTCCCGACGCAAGTTCATACCTTTAAAGTAATGAGGTAAAAATAATGGCCATTAAAGAAGTAAAGCACATCACCTTAATTGCCAATTTTACAAATACAGCTATTCAGGAATAAGCAGAACCAATACCACATGCACTGCATGTCATGAAGATTGTTATCTTTTGTAAACAAAACAGCAGTTTTCTCAGCCAAGGTCACCTACATAAAAAATTTCCGAAGAAAACTCATGAGGGCCCCGAGGTCAACATGTACAAAGAGAGGTAGGAATTATACCATAAGAATAGAATAAGTTAGGAACCTGATCAGCTTGAAGCATACGCTTAACGCATTCACTGTTTATGGAACGATCAGCTAAGTCCATGCATCTAGCTTCATCAGCAAGTGCTGCTGCAGCAGTTAGATCTCCCGCATGCTTCAGTATCCGGCTCTGTGGTAAAGAAAACCCATTGGAGCAGTTGAAAAAAGAAAGCAGAATATCACCATACAAGGAAAGACATATCTGATAAACAATATGTGCACATATTGGATAATGCATTACATCATCACCATTCACCACAACTCGAGTAATCCAGAGAAGTCATATGGTCAATAAAGTTCTCAAAACGTCTCTAAAGAGACGCAACAGGGTGAATATAGGAGGGACCAGAGACATACACAGAGAAATGGATATATAAACAAATTTATAAAAGATAAAAGGATTTTGGTCGCATCAAACAAGCATACCTTAACAGAGTACAGATCAATTACTGTGGGAGTGTGTTCAATAGCCTCATCAATTTTAGAGAGGGCAACATCGTATTGACCACGCCTGTCATAATGCTGCATTAAAAAGAAAAGCTATTATGATACACCTACACTCAAAGCTTCAAAGAAAGACTATTACATGGGAAAAAAAAATAACAGATAATAACCACAAACTTCTACCTGAGCCAAGAAAAACAAAGTCCACAGAAGTGTTGAAGGGGGCTCTTTCACATTACTGCATTGATGAAAAATTTTAAAAAGAAAAATAGACTCTGATCAAATCAGACTTTTTGAAAATTCCAGGTTCTTCTTTATTAAGAGTAACCCCTAAAACAATATCATATAGCACCAATGCTGCACAACAAGCTAATAAAGATGAATTGAACTATATACCTTCCAAGGTATCTTCCGGTAGTCCTAATTGATTGTTCCATCTCAAGAACAAGGTGCTCCAAAATATCAGCCTAGATAACAACATAAATATGCTATATATATTGCCAAAAAGAAGAAGAAGCAGTGAAGCCAAACCACCACATCATTGTGTTGTGACAGCATCCTTGAGGACAAAGTGAGGACACTTACCTTGCCAGGGGGATCATATAGAGAAGAGAGATCAGAAAACAATGAAGGAACACCCTGACACAAGAATAAAGATGTATAAGAAAGAACTTCATATAAGGAAAATACAAAACCCAAAAGGTTACGGACAGAAAATATACCTTAGTCAAAAGAGGTTTAATGTAGTTTGCAGAAGCTTCCTTAAACTTTTCATCTTGCAGAAAATCCAGTGGTATTCTCTGAAAAAGTGAATAACGATAATAACGATGTCCTGGTAAGTTCTGGAAATACAGCATGTATCAAAGGAAAACAAACATCAAACCAGAACCATATGATTAACAAATGATTCTGTAAAGAATGGCAGAATAATTAATAACGTACATCTCAGTAAATATTGGTCTTTTGTTACCTTAACAGCAGATGACCAAGTGTACTGCTGGCTAAGAGACTGGTACAAGGCATTTAACTGCTCAATCTCATCAGAAGAAAACTGGCCACTTTCTGGATACAATCCAAGACATTTTTGAAGTCCATCATAATATCTGAATAGAGCGAACAAAAGAAGCTTGTGTTATTTACTATAAAAACTTTCAGGACCAGAAACACATAGGAGCCGTTGAGACGCCAAAGGACAAGTTATGTTTTTTTTTAAATGTGCAAATAGAATGATCTAGGCAAACAGATCTGTAGAAACGGAAACAAGGAAAATCCAATTACAACTTATTGTTCTGCAACTATGCAAATGCACTACAATTTACCTGTAGTTATCAGGGTTCATGGAAAGCAACACCCTGTAGAGTTTATCAGCTTCTTCTAGACGGCCAAGCTTTGTCAAGAGAGACACCTCTTGTTCTTTGTAAGCCACCTTATCCACCTAGGAACACACAAACCAGGAGTGTTCTATCTTTGAGTTGACATGCATGTATCTCATGAATCCAACAATATTCAACTATCAGAGCTAATAACTTACTATTTTTGGCTCTTCCTTATGCAACTCTTTAAGTGCTCTCTCAAAGGAACCACTCTCCTCTAGCAAGGAAACCTGGAACCAAACCAAATTCTCATAAGATTGATTGCATTTAACTATAAGATTTAACTAAAAAAAGCATCTAATCAGGCTTCTGGCAATGTCAAATGTTGGAAACCCAAAAAAGATGCGATGCCAAATTCCAACATATGCACACTTATACAGTTTCAGCCCAAAACAAAGGCAGGTACCTTGTATAGGAGCATTTCGCTGTGCTCACATCGCTCATTCTCAGGAGGATAATCATCCTCCAAGGTCCCTTCATACGCTTCCAAGATTTCAACAGCTTTTGAAGCACTGGTTTCAAAGAAACGAGATGTTGAGTATGCCAAACAAAAGAATCAATAGATCAAATTAGATATACTGAAGAACCCATACTTGTGGAAAACAATAAAAATGGACCGTGTTTCCAACTGAATGTTCGATTATCGAACTTCGATATCATACACTTTGCTCAAAATCAAACCTAGAAGACATGCTATATGTCCCTCCAAAAGTTTAGGACGAAGTTGCTAATCACATGAACACCGAAGCACAACTATCAACTAATAGCCCACTGCAAACATATTCAGCTTTCCATTCAATTGAGTAAATAACTCACTTTTTGTATTACCAAAATTTAAATGCTCAAGGATCATAGCATACTTCGAGTGTAGATGTTGGGCGACTGCAAAGCCGATCCAGTTCATGCGATGATTTGGTTTCAAAGTCAAAAGCTGCTGCCTTGTCTCCACAAAACCAGATACATCCCGCATTTGTGCCTAGGAAAGATAGAGAGAGAGATTCACAATTTGAAAAGGTTACACAAAAGGAATGGTGAAAAGGCGTGAAATATTTCTGCTCCCTAATGTTAGATACCTAACATCCTCCTTTCACACATCTAGACAGACACCTCTTCCAACTACCATACTTGGATAAATAAAAAATTTCCTTATTCCATTATTACCTGCAAGAGTGACAGGTCTCTGAGTATTTCGATATTATCAGGATCTATTCTTAAAGCATTCCGGTAGCATTTGATGGCCTCTCTATACTCTCTGTCAGATCGATACAGAAGACCAAGCACATGCCAACAAACATGACTTTTGATGTCATTCTGCAACACAGCAAAATTTGCAAGTCCCAGGTTACCTGAGTAATCGTATAATTTCTGAACAATACAGGGGGTGTTATGATTAGTGAAGAGTGAATCTGAACCTTCACACCAAGTCGAACTAGCTCATATGCCTCAGTTTTCCGGTCCATACAGTTTAGAGTCAACCCTTTCATAGATAAAGTCTCTGAAAATCCAAAAACACACACACACACAAACAAGTCTTAAAAAGAAAGGGAATGGACAGAAGAAGGGATGGAGAGTGGTAGTCTTAAAAGACATTTAGCAGAAGTGAGGATAAAACACTAAGCAGAAGAGTCCTGAGGAAATGACGATATACATTACAGCAAGCAAGTACTGTATTAAGCTTCAAAACACGAATGTGGATTACCGATTACAACATTTTTCCTAATTAAAAAAATTATTTAACTTGTCCAGAGCAAAGAAAAAAAATGTGTTCCTTTCATTAATAGAAGTGGATGCTTCAATTGACAGCCAGCCAGACACCATCAAATCGAAACAGATGCAAGAACAGCTTATGATTTTGTAAACTCATAGTATTCTAATTCTAAATTCCAACAGCTATGAGATTTGACATATAAAAGACAACTCACCCCCATGATCAGGAAACTTCTTTAATATGGCATCTGCTGCCTTCAGTCCCTTCTTGTACTGCTTAGTCTCATAGGATTTCTGCAATGCACAACAAACGATGTTTTCGAGTAACTTAATGAGGATATATGTTTTTAACAAGAAACTCTGTTGAACACAAGAAACAATCCAATAAAAAAAAGTAATCAGCTTGATACTCATACTCTATTAAGTTATCTCATGAATATGAACAAAAGATATGACAATATATCTGTGCTTCAAGAGTAAAGGCAAATGAAAGATAATCCCCATAAAGTTAATAACTAGTCAGCCGAAGTGAATCGATGAGGAATGGGAAACAATGCCTATGACAATACATCTGCGAGTAAAAAGGTTGCTATAGCCGTCATGTTTGGAAAACTTAAATCAGAATAACATTCACCCAGGAATCAAAAGAGAAAATCCTAAAAACAATGCCTAAAATCCTACAGAAACATTGTCAAGTAGAAAAGAACAGGTTATACACAATAAATTAAGGATCCCAAAGCCCAGAAACGGACAGATTGATTAGGGTTTAACAGCAAACAATCCGTATTGCGAATTCAAGAGAATCTCGCAATTCCAATGCCACTGAAAAACACAATAGGCGAATTAAGACATCAAAACTCTACATAGATCCCTTTTCCCCATCAGTTTCAACGACTTGAGTTAAACTTAGGGATTTAGCAGAGCAGGCATAACTAATCGATTCCAATTCCTCCCCAACACAGACATCGCACCGCAAAGTCCGTACAGAGAGACGAGACAAGAGAGGCAGATAGAGAATAGGCGCGTACGACGATGAGCTTGAAGAGGTTGGCCTCTTTAGAAGGAAGGGAAGCCCCCATTTCGCTGCCCTACAGAGAGAGCTCGCGAATAAGAAGAAGACGATGAAGCAGAGAAAGTTTCTTCGCGGAGAGAGGTGGCGTACAATCTGCTTCAACCCTACTACGAACAGAGAAGCTTCAAGTGGAAGGAGAGACGAACATAAATGTTAGGGGAAAAATGTTATATTTATCCAAACCGAATCAGCCTTGCATTCTCGGTTTAATTCTGGTTTAACATTCGGTTCGGTTCGATGTTCATGAACAAAACATACTCCAATCTGATGGGTTCTAAATTTGATCCAAACCGATCGGCGTGACAATTATTTGAAACCGGTTTAGGAGAAGGAACTATTCTACCAATTATACATAAATCAGGTTCTGACCTCAAAGATATCACCAATTTAACTAATAACCAAACAACCGAATATATTCAACCATGATGAATCCAATTCTATATAAAACAAAAAAAAAACTAAATCTAAATCGAATAAAATATAATCGAAAACCAAAAATTTCTTCAAAAATTAATATTTGATCAGTAAAACCGAAACGAGCCGAACTAAATCTAACCGAAATGAGCATCCCTGACCGAGGGCATGTCTCCCGACACTAACTAGAGAGGCGCACAGATTTTAAGACATGTCTTTAACTAACTAACAAGACCCCGAAGCAACTTTCTGGTAAGCTAGTTCGATCTCTTCTTCTGTCATCTCGACAGTCTCATCGCTGTCATAGCCGGAAGTTTCCCGGGAGGTTGCCGCATTTCTTCTTCCCGCTTTTCCCTTCTCGTTTATCGTGGATGACTCTTCCTGACCTCGTTTTTTAAGCTCGGTCTCGTACATCTCCTTCCACTCCTTTGCTAGTCTGCAAAGATCTTCTTTTGATCCCGAGGAGTTCCTGTTCTCCCAAGAAGCTTCGATCTTTCCGAGCTCCTTGACTACACGAGGGACGAAGCTCCACTGCTCTGTCACTGTCCCAACGCCCTGAAGTAATCAACGGATTCAGACACAATGCCTCGATCAATGAACTGAAACAGGGCCGTGTCATTTAAAACTTTCACCGGGTTTCTAATGGATCTGAAGATTATATAGGGTGTTATTATTATACAGGCCAAGATCTTCAGGTTTCCAGAATCGTACCCGATTTTGTTCGAGAGAATCTATGGCATCTTGTAAACAGGTCAAGATTCCTTCAGCAGCAACTCGCTTTATCTCGCCTGGTTCCGGCTGTTACAAATGGTTACACAATGAAAAAAAAACGTGTCTGAAGAAGACGAATGCAGTTCCCCTTACTTTCTCCTCCTGACTCTCGAGCCATGAGATGGTTTGAGTTAGATCGGCCATAGCCCATTTCTTAACCTCGGAAGGGGGAAACCGCTCTGTAGCAGAAGCACCGGATGATCTACTCTGTGAAGATAGCAGAGACAAACAGTTAAAAAAACCGACTTATCTAAAGAAAAATAATATCAAACCATACCTTGAGCGAAGCAGATGTGCTTCCTCTTGTTTCCGACTTTTTCTCAACTTGCTTCTGTGGTTTTTTAGGCAGCGGTTCTTTCTTTTCTGTGACAAGTTTTTGGTTCCCGAATGTTAATTTGTTACGTAATCAATGTATAACCAAAACATAAGTACACAGGTTGTCTGAACAATGACCTCGACGTACTCTGAAGTCTTTGTCGAATCCACTTCCTCCTCCTCGTCTGTACCAATCCGACGATTTGCAGCAGATCCATAGTCTTCTGGAATCTATGGTAAGCTTTTCCACTCTTATCGTGATTCAGCTTTGATTAGGGGATGTTCTTTAGGGTTTATTTGGATAGTGAGATTACGCGGGAGAGGATCTCGAGTAGGTGATTGGACGGATTTTTGTTTATTTTGGATAAAATTAAATCGTTTTCCTGCTCGATTGCGCATTGTTTCTGTTGATATACGATGTCTCTTTGGTCGCGACAACATCTGTCTGTCTAGAGTGGACGGAGAGGAGATGAGAGGTGAACGCGCTCCTTGAGGTGAAAATGGCGTTTGCATGATTTTCCGGGCTGTTAAAGTTAAGAGGGTATAAAATCTCTTAGGCATAGGGTACGTATGATTGCTCGTATGATTAACTCCTTAATTAATTGCGTGCTAGTGAGCTACTCTGAAGTTTTATATATTGAGTTCTCTCCATTTAGTTCTTGAAAAGTGCAGAATAGGATATTCAAAAATCCAATCTAAAGTTTGCGTTGTTCATTGTTATAAGCATATATATTATTGATAAAATTCGGATCCAACTGGCTGTGCAAGTTTCATGCCTTTTCTTTTCCAGTTCTTTCTTGATATACCATGTTCAGTTTCTCTAGCTAAACTGGAGTGAATTTCCACAACCACAGCCGAGATATTGAGGAGAAACTATCATCGTTTACGTCCTTGCCCCGATCGTCAAAGCTAAAACCGAGGTCCTAAAAATAATCATTGGAAATACAATGTGAAACAATGCATTTTCACCTTGATTAGTCTCTTGGGGAGAAGAGCTGATTTTTCTCCAAGGTTTGCCTAAATGCATTAAGTATTGTTCAATACCCACCAGCTTCTTCTGAGTGTAGCACTCAGTTATCCATTCCTGAAGACATTTTAGACAATTATCAAAGCATTAACAACGGGCGAAATCAGATAATGCGTTGGATCCATTCATGCAAGTCGATGGGGGAAGAAAACCTTTGAGACAATCGTGCCGGAGTCAGATTCGACTTGACGGAACTTTGGAGTGTTAGGAAAAGCACAAACCAACAACGTAGAGTCGGAGTTCCAGTCGGGTTGATAGATAGCTCCCATGGCCAAGGCCTGTGATCTCAGTGTACTCCTTTCGGGATTTACAAAGCCTGAAAGCACAAAAACAACTCCTTCCTGCACAGTTTGATCATATTGCCATTTAAATTTCAATGGCCCGAACAAAAGATGTCAATCTTCAGAGTTTGAACAAGCCATATAAGCACACAGACCAAGAGTTTAGTGAAATCGGTAGTGCTTGAACATGGTGTAACCAGAACTTTTTCCTGTTTCTTTTCCTTGGAAAGACCATGTGTCTGCTTATCTTTGCCATCTTCCCCTTCATCCTTTGGCTTCATACCATGAGATTTGCTTCCGCTCGAACTCATCCACGAAGGAAGGTTTCGCTTTTGGGACTTCTCACCATCATTATCCCGGCCTGTTTCCGTATCAGACATAGCAAACACTACGAAGAACGCGAAACACAACAGCCTCCTCTGCTATGTTCCAACAAGGAGATGTAAGATTTAACCCTATAAGCAGATAAGATAACGTTAAATTGCCTCCAAGCACAAGACGATGCCCAAGTTGAGACAGAACCTGCAAATATTATTTCAATGGCAAATCATTCCTTCATGAGCAGATTCGATGACTTCAAAGCAAGGAGATGGCTTTTCTCCATTTTCACAACAGAATCGAGGAAAATAGCTCATAAACATCGACATTGATCCCACAAACCATTTTTGATTCTCGTGAGGACAAACGGAGTTGCTAAAGGAAATGGGAAAACCCCACATTGGGTTTTCCTTTATCCGAAGAAAAATCAAGAATAGTAACACCCCAAGAATTCATAAAGGAATTTCCGAGGCATTACAGAGAATTATGGAGTTAAAATAGGATCAATTAAAGCACGAAATTACATGCTGAAATCAGGTATAAACTTGTCGATTGAAGCCAGAAAAACAACCCGGAGAAGGAGAAAGAGGTAATCATAGAGACAAGCAACCAACAAAAATGGCAGTCGCTGCAGAGAAGAAGAGATTCCACCAAAACCCATAAAACTGAAATTCGCCATTGACGCGAACATGCAAGTTCTTGGGGAAGAGAAAAGAATGAAACTTGAGAAGAAAGTGAAGAACTTTTACCCCGTGTTGATCGCGAGAGAAAAGTTTGAACACCCGACTGCATCCGTTGTGCATAAGATGAAGGTCAAAGATCTGAGTGTGTGAAGAAATCATTTGCGGCCATACTGCATAGGTTCGGTTCGATCCCTGCCGCTTTCCTCTTTTTGTTTTCATTTTTTATTCTTCTCAAAATCTTTGATGTCAAATTTGCCTCCTTTTTTTGTCATTTTTAGGTTTTTCCCCCTAAATTTCATTCTGACATTTCAGTCTCAGATTCCCACTTCCTCTCCCATTTCGAATCTCAGCACATCTCCTCTCTCCCTCTCTCTCTTTCTCTCTCGTGGTGGTCTGAGAAGTTCATCGGAGTCCGGGCGGCTAAATGTCCGGCGGTTTCAGATGGCTGATCGGAGCCAAAACTCAGATTTGGAGGATCCGTTACAGGTCTACTCCGGTCTGTCGTTGTTTCCTCGTACTCTGAAGTCTTTGTCGAATCCACTTCCTCCTCCTCGTCTGTACCAATCCGACGATTTGCAGCAGATCCATAGTCTTCTGGAATCTATGGTAAGCTTTTCCACTCTTATCGTGATTCAGCTTTGATTAGGGGATGTTCTTTAGGGTTTATTTGGATAGTGAGATTACGCGGGAGAGGATCTCGAGTAGGTGATTGGACGGATTTTTGTTTATTTTGGATAAAATTAAATCGTTTTCCTGCTCGATTGCGCATTGTTTCTGTTGATATACGATGTCTCTTTGGTCGCGACAACATCTGTCTGTCTAGAGTGGACGGAGAGGAGATGAGAGGTGAACGCGCTCCTTGAGGTGAAAATGGCGTTTGCATGATTTTCCGGGCTGTTAAAGTTAAGAGGGTATAAAATCTCTTAGGCATAGGGTACGTATGATTGCTCGTATGATTAACTCCTTAATTAATTGCGTGCTAGTGAGCTACTCTGAAGTTTTATATATTGAGTTCTCTCCATTTAGTTCTTGAAAAGTGCAGAATAGGATATTCAAAAATCCAATCTAAAGTTTGCGTTGTTCATTGTTATAAGCATATATATTATTGATAAAATTCGGATCCAACTGGCTGTGCAAGTTTCATGCCTTTTCTTTTCCAGTTCTTTCTTGATATACCATGTTCAGTTTCTCTAGCTAAACTGTGGAAACCATCGTATCCTTTTTCTCGATATCCAGCCTTTGAAATTTCAAAGTGAGCTTCAGGATCAGGCAAAGGTCATTTCAGAGAGTGTCAGCTCAGAACGTCTAAATCCAGGCATTCCAGCCAGTGTGACATCTGAAGATGAGGGTCAAGGTATTGAGATTAATCCCATTGCAAACCAACGTGAAAGGAGACAGGGTTTGGGCCGCAAAAGAGCACGGTTTTCTTTGAAGCCTACAACAAGGTAAAGATCGATACGGACAACCTATATGCATGGCAGATTCCAAATCTCTTTCTTCGTACCATTATATATGATTCATATGCACAGTTAGTTGAATTCTCTTGTATTATGATGCGACAGTCGGGCTACTCCAAATTTTGAACTAAGCTTTGATGATAGTAAATATCAAAATCCTGAAGACTTCTTTGCGGCGTACGAGAAGTTCGAAAGTGAGTTACTTTTTCTCAGGAGTTAAGAGTACTATATTGTTGGATATAGTGATCATATACAAATATGTTTTTTGTTCATAACTCATTATTTTTAACAGATGCCAGAAGAGAATGGCAAAAACAGACCGGTACTAGTTTAACAGATACACACCGGAACCAACCGGCAATACGCCCCCGTAGATCAGGAATTTCAGGGTAATGTCTGTTACTGCATGTTTATGAGTTGTTCAATGTGTATATTGCAATATGTTTCCCCTTTGATGCTGACAATTTCAACTTTCAGGAGGAGACGAGTTACATATAACCATAGATATGCAGCTGATGCTGTCAACCTTGAAGCTTCAGATGGGGAAATCCTCAGTCCCTCTGAACAAAGCTTGCTAAAGAATAATACAGCTAATGTAACTACCTTTGGCAAAAATACTAATCATGAGAAAATTATTTCAGTGTCAGTGGCGGGTGGGTGGGTGTGTCTATGCCTTTTACCTTCAGTTAGATGGTTTTCCCATTTATAAAATTCTCATAGCAATAACCATTGTTTTGTGTAGAACCAACAACTGAGACTGAGAAGAATGTGGACAGTGTCCTGGGTGAGTTGCTTTCTGGCAGTGCAGAGCTTGCGGGGGATGTCAGTCTTTTGGAGGAATGCCTGCAGATCAAGCCCATTGAATCATTGATACAGATAAATTGTCTCTCCCTGAATTGCAAGATGTGCGAAAGAGCATCTTATTGGCATCTCAAAATATTTTATCAAGACCAAGGACTGCGTTGTCAGAAATACAGAATATGTTAAAAGGGAATACGCAGTGAATCAGCTCGAAAGAATACCCAGACACCATCGTCCTTACAGAGTATAGGGGATTCACTTTCTTCACATAACAAACATATGTCACCAGTAGATATTTCCACCAGAGCTCTCAGTCAACAGTCTAGTGAGGTTGATGCGGCAAAGGATTTGAATATCTACTCCAGATCTTCTACAACCATCAGTGTTGATGATGATATTGATAATGTGTTCTTGTCTAATGTGCCGAATGGAGACGTTTCTGCCCCGGTAAACAAATCAGTGGAGAAGACTTTGAGTAAACTTGAGTCTGACATTCATACTGACATCAGTAGATCTGTTTCATGTGCACCGGAAAGAACTGTTGGTGATTTTATGGATGATAGTGTCGTGGACAGAAACTCAATCAGATCAAAGTTTAATGTAGATATACAAAAAGAAGGGAATGATGGGCACATACCCATTGCTGAGAGCGAGACATACAGAGACTTGGGCAGATGTGAAAATGATCCAAATATTTGTGTAAGTGAAGCAAATCAATTAGATGGCCTGGTAAGGTTTTCCTTCACTTTGTTGACCCATCTATTCACGTACCGGGCAGGATCTCTGCTTGATACCATCTTTCTATCAACTTGTTTGTGATGCAGGCAAAAGATTCATTTAGAGGAGCAGCAAAATCAGATGGTTTTTCTGAGGTAAAGGATGTCATTCCAAGTGACCAAGGTGTGTTAATCTTTTCTCCTGGACTGTTGCTGAAAATTCTAAAATAATTCAGACAAGCAAAAGAATATTGTCATGGCTGAGTTTGTGGATGTTTTCTCCTTCTCCTTTTGCAAAATACTTTTGTAATTATTGGAGAAACCTGTTTAGCTTGAGCAGTCCGATACCAGGAATTCAGCTTTTCTTGTTTTTTACGCATCAGCCATTCAACAGTTGAGTCTTATCATCACTTTCTTCTGTGCCATTGTTTTGTAGACAGATGAATCCCCCAAAACTCCTAATGGAGCTCTAGAAGAACAATACAACGCAACAAACGGGTCCTCTGAATATGAAGAGAACCTTCGAGGACAACATGGTAAACAAAAAGAAAACACGGAATCTGCTCATGGGCATCAAGAAGAAAATGTTCAGGTTTGCTACAGACTCTAGATCTCCTTCTGTTCTCATTCTTTCGTCTTTTGGTTTTTTTACCTCCATGACCAGTCACGTATGATTAAGGTGGTATTAGTCAAGGCCTACTCATCTTCATGTTGTCTCTCGCGTGTCAGACTCTGTTTTTTCTTATCCTTTCCTGTTGCTTTTGGGGGAAATCCTTGTGTTGATCTCTCATTAGTTATATCCTCTAGTGTTTGGATAAGGATAACTGGAATTCGTACATTATTGAGCCATCGAAACAGCTTTCTCTAAATGCCATTTGAGGTGTCCTCTGCGGTATTCTTCTACAAGTTCTACTTAGAGTGTGTTCCCTAAAAGTCTGATTCCGGTTTATGTTCACTAAGCAGAAGAAAGTTTTCTCTTTTATATTGTTTCTGCAGGAGGAAATTCACAACTCTTGCCGAGAACAAACGAGTGAGAGAGGGCAGAGGAAGGGGAGTAAGCGGAGGGAAATGGCATCATCATCAGGCGAGAGTGAAGGGAACAAGAGAATGAAAACAATATCACGTGAGAGAAGCAAGGAGGAGAATAAGAAGAGGAAGGCAGTATCACGTGAGAGGAGGGTGTTTGCCCGCAGGAAAAGCCTTGCAGGTGGGAGAGAGAGAGAGAGAACTGAACTATTATCTGTCTTTTTTTTATTGTGAAAACATGTTTTTTTTTTGTTTTTATTAGTAATGTGCATCCATTCATCTCTGGTGCAGCTGCGGGTACGAAATGGGAAGAAGGAGTGAGGAGGAGTACAAGGATCAGGTCCAGACCACTTGAGCACTGGAAAGGCGAAAGATTCCTCTACGGGCGAATTCATGAGAGTATGAAACAACCTTTGCATTCATGTTTTCCAAATCCCTGCGAATTAACTTCTTCATTAAAATACGAATCGCCGCGGCGGGCAAAGGGGAAAGGGGAGAAGCCGAGGTTGAAGGTGGAATCGTATGTGTCGGATGAATACCGAAAGCTGGTGGAACAAGCTGCACTTCATTGAAGGGGAAGAGCCCATTGGAACACTCCTCTCCTAACTCCAAGGTGAAACCGAAACATCATCCCTTGTTTTTGTTTTTTCAATGTTACCTCTAATTTCACGGTTCGTAAGTTTCCGTTAGGGCCTTTTTCAACGGAAGAATAGTGGGCTTTCTTGACTTTTTCTTTTTTTTTTAAAATAAAATTGGAAACTCTGTTCTGAGACAAACAACAGGTTTTTTAAGACCTTTCTTCTTAACGCTCACTGGAAAAAGGTTTGCAAAAAAAAGTCATGGGGAGTCGTCACGTGATTTAATATTCTCTCAAGGTTTTCTTAGTTTTACTTTTTTCGGTTGACTAAATAAAACAAACCCCGATCATACTGATTATTTATTGAAGATATATTTGGGCTTTTAATTTTAGTTTTTGGATTTTGGTTTTTAGTTTTTGGTTTTTGACTTTTGATTTCTATAATATTTGTAAACTATAAAAAAAAAATAGCTTGTGATTTTATTTTATTTTTCTACTAAAATGACTTTTCAAGTTTTAAAGAAAAGTAATTTTGTGAAAATAGTTTTTTTAATTTTTGGATTCTAAAAACTCTAAAAACTCCAACCATTCGAGACTTTTATCTCTCAATATAGAATATCGGGCTTTTGGCTTAAATTGTATATATATATATATCATAACATTGTGTAAGTACACGCATAATAGACAAAAACATCATTGTATTTGTATAATAGGGATGGACAAAAGCATCTTAGATTCCCCATTTTGGTATGCGCTTTTTCTAATTTTTTTTTATGGGTTTGAAAGTTGGTCCAGATGCAGTTTATATTTCCCCCACGCACAAAACAATGAATTGTTATCATCATATAGCCTTGAAATTTATAATCTGCATTATTGTATAATTTTCCAGGGAACATCGTAGAAATTCTTCAATATAATATTTAACACGACTTTTTCTACGAGAGGCGGACGGTTTTCCAAAAGGGTTTCAGTGGAAAAATGACATTAAATTATTGAAGAAATCTACGATCTCTTGTCCCCTCGTTTCTTTTTTTAAGAAATTGTTTTGTAAGGTCGCCGTCTGATATATATATATTATTAAATTATTGTGTTACGACAAAAAAAAACATATAGAGGTGATGAGGACAGATGCGTTCGAGAAGATTTGATGCGTCATTAGTACAGAAAGTGTGACCGAGTCGACTCACCCCTTCTGGATAATCATTAAAAAAAAAAGGTCCGAACCATTGAAGATTGAACCACTTGGCTTTATCTTTTTCTCCGTTGCCTTTCCTTTTCATGATGTCCACTCCTTGAAAATAATTTTAAAAAACACACATTACTCCCACAGTAATTCTTCTTTAACGTCATCCCGACTTCAAGTGTGAATAAAATTATTGTTACTAATTATCCGAAAGTATTATTACAATGCTTGAATTTGTAAAACCGTAAAAAAATGGTTTTTTAAATTTTTTGTTTGACAAATTTATTTCTAAACTTGTAAAAATTTGTATTTATAATTTCTAAATTTGCTAATTGATTTTAGACGAAACGTTGATATAAAAATTTGTTGATCAACACTTTACGTGGTGTCACATATCACGCGATGCATCACTTATTTGTGTTATATGGCACATAATGTATGGTGTCACATATAATACCATTTAACGGATTTTTGGATCAACGTTTCCTCTAACATCATTTAGTAAATTTAGAAATTATAATGATTGATTTTACAGGATTATAAATAAATTTATCAGACAAAAAATTCGGAGTTCATCTTTCTTCGTTTTACAAATTAAATTTTTTAATGAGATTCACTTTTTTTTCTATATTTTATATGTTATTAAATTTAAGATAGAGGAAAACTTGAAGAAAATGAGAGAGAACATGTAACCATATCTCTTCAAAAATCACAACGCTTTAGGGGTCCATTAAAAAACACACTTTTATCATTATCTTAATCTCCATTCAAGTTTATCCTTCCCTTTTGTCATTTTCATCCCCCATACAAAATAAATAAACCATATTGTTTCCTTTTCCATTTCATTCCACGGATCGTCGACTTTTTATATATATACATATATATATATATATATATATATTATTATCACGAGACATCATGATTTATGGAGGTCCAATTAAGTCCTTTGACAAGTAAATTCCAAATTTCACCGACGACTTTTCCTTTGAGAATTCGACGCCGTGTCGTTTTGCTTATTCTTTATTCCTATGCATGCCGTTCCTCCCAAGTACATACATACATAATACATACATACATACATACATACATACATACATACATACATACATACATACATACATACATACATACATACATACATACATACATACATACATACATACATACATACATACATACATACATACATACATACATACATACATACATACATACATACATACATACATACATACATACATACATACATACATACATACATACATACATACATACATACATACATACATACATACATACATACATACATACATACATACATAGAATATGTACTGATGAACATCATCGCTTACGGGCAGGAAATTGTTGTCTGGATTTACAAAAGGATATCTAAATGTCCTCGTTGTCGCAGTCACAAATCAATTAGGGTTTAAAATTTATTTTTGTTTGTTTTTTTATATATATTCTTATTACAGTTTCGAATCATTAGTTTGTAAAGTGTTAATTAAATATTCATATACATGTTATTCAATTTATTCCGAAACAAAACTAGGGCCAAGTCTAGTCATAATCCTTTAAACACATATAAAAATGGGTGGAATTAAAATCTTAATTTTTACTATTAACATTTTTAATTGAATAAAAAATACTGTTGACATTTTGTGTTTGATTGAAATAAACAACTGTCGCGCGCTATACGTAATATTTAAGATTTGATTATATATTTAATTTTGTAAATTTTTAATATAATGTTGATAGCCGCATAACTATAACCTTTTGAGTTGTGCTATTGGCATATAATAATATTAGTATTTCTTGATGAGAATATAATCCACATGTGATCATATGGTCCCTATGAAATAATTTTGAATCTTTAATTTCCTCCTAACGTGCGTACACGGCAATCAAACCATATTATCATTATTATTATTATTATTATTATTATTATTATTATTATTATTATTATTATTATTATTATTATTATTCAACATTTTCTATTACGACGGCAGTCTTTGTCATTTGCTACGAATAAATAATAGATGTTTGAAATATAGTAATCGCTTACACATGCATTCACTATGTCACACAGTAACTTACAATAATAGTTTTTAACACACGGGTTGTATTTATAGTTTTATACCATATTATAAAAACATATAATATGATAGTAAGTCCGATATTGCATTATTACGCATCAATCGTATTAGTAGCAATGTAACGCCTCATGCTATTCTCTTTGACGTACGATATGCGCCTTATGATTTTCACTGTAATTTCAAGATTTTACAAAGTGGAGGAATTTCTATATTTATCTTTGCTGTGACAAGTGGGGGTTTCAATGATTGTTTTTTCACACTGTTCAAGGATATTTACACACACACACACACACTATATATATATATATATTATATCTATATGTATATCCAAATATTATGAAGAATAAAAATAAATATATTCATTTAATTCTAATCTAAACTAAAATAGATCTAGATCAATTTAAAATTAATCTTCTATAAATATCCATCCTTTGTGTAAAAAAAAATTCAGCAATAAATAAGAATAATTAAAACTGTTGTTTTTCACTCTATCCTTATCCGTTTAATACGTACTGTGCTTCATTCACATGACTCATCGGATAAGCCTATAGAGTCAGTGAGTGAAGAATAAAAAAAAAAAATTACACTAATCAAATCAACAAAACCCAATTTAGCACTTTGTATGAACATAATCACACACCCACATATATTTTACATGGACATGCCGCCATTGTTGTCCATCATGTCATCATTTTATGTGTGACCGATTACATAAATAAATATAAGAACTAACGATAACGAAAACGAGCAATAATTTTGTATCTATTATTTAATGATTTAGTTATAAGATTTTTTTGTAGAGGGGATTAGATTTTTTGGGATAATGAGTTAGGGGACAAAGCAAAAAAAGGATGTGCTGATCCAATGGGTGAAACGGCCACTTGGTCCCAATGTCTCCATCAATGCGCCAATCACATTCCCTATACCATTAACCGATAACACCGGAATCCCATTTTCCATCTCCCAAAATATCTACTAATTCAAAAATCAAATTATATATATACATATACATACAATATATATATGTGTGTATTCCCCGAAAAGTACGGGTTTCTAGAAGACTTGTCTTCGAATCTTTATAAAGAGGGGCCGTCTCTTCACTCTCTTACACCATCCCACAAGAGCATTCCCGGTCCAAAGCTTCAAATTTCAATCCTTATTGTATTCCAAAGAACACGATCCTGTCCTTTCTTCTTGTTCGTGCAAAAGCTTCAATCTTTTACAACCCAAATAAATAAAGTTTCAATCTTTTCTTCTTGGATCCACCGAGATCGATGGGGCTGATCCCTGATCTTCCCGACGACGTAGCCCGCGAGTGTCTCCTACGCGCCTCCTACAACCAATTTCCGGTGATCTCTTCGGTCTGCAAAAGCTGGAAGCGTGAAATCTCCCTCACTGAGTTTTTCCGACAACGAAAAGCTTCTTGCCATAGCCAGAAGCTTCTGGTCATGGCCCAGGCCGGGGTCGACCCTGTTAGGGAAAACGGACCCGGTAAGCTATTATCCATCCCGGTTTACCGGATCTCGGTTCTCCAACCCGGTTCGGGTCTTTGGACCGAGCTTCCTCCGGTACCGGGTCTTCCCAACGGCTTGCCTCTGTTCTGCAGATTAGCTGCTGTCGGATCGGATCTTGTCGTACTGGGCGGGCTTGACCCGGTTACGTGGCAGGCCTCTGATTCGATCTTCATATTCAGCTTTCTGACCTCCACGTGGCGCACCGGAGAGAGCATGCCAGGTGTACGGCGGTCGTTCTTCGGTTGCGCGTCGGACTGTAATCGGACGGTGTTCGTCGCAGGCGGTCACGACGAAGACAAGAACGCGCTGACGTCAGCGATTGCGTATGACGTGGCGGAAGACATATGGGTCCCGTTGCCTGACATGGCACGGGAGCGAGACGAGTGCTCGGCGATCTTCCACGGTGGCAGACTCCACGTCATCGGAGGATATGCCACGGAGGAGCAGGGGCAATTTAGTAAAACCGCGGAGTCGTTCGATCTGGGAACGTGGCAGTGGGGCCCAGTCGTGGAGGACTTACTAAATTCGGCCACGTGTCATCCTGTCTGTGCTGGCGACGAATACGGCAGACTGTACGCGTGTTGCGGTGGCGACGTGGTGATGCTGAGGGAGAACACGTGGCAGAAAGTGGGGAAGATCCCTGATGACGTGGAGAAAGTGGCATACGTGGCAGTGTGGGGCGGGAAGATACTGGTGATGGGGTCGGATGCCAACGTGGCATATGCTGGGGGCGAGAAGGGTTCCGAGTGGGTAAAAGTGGAAGCGCATGAAAAATACAGAGGCCACGTTCAAACTGCTTGCTGTTTAGAACTCTAGACTAAGATATGCTCGTGTCGTCTCACACAGTTTTTTCTTTTATGTCAGTAATTTTTTTTTTTTTTTTTTTTTTTTTTACTGAGTGATGTAAAAATGGTTTGGAGTTGACTAATATGATAACCATAAGTTACTTTTGGACTGTTCAAATGAAATATAATAATATATGATTTCGGCCGAAACAAAAAGGTTAAAAAGTTGGACGAGTTCGGTAGTGCTGCGAAAACGACCCAGACTGAATTCTCAGCCTTTAGGCCCATTTTAACCTACTTTAGGCCCACTTTCAATGTTCCACTTCCAAGTTCATTTCATGCACTTGTAACTGGGCATATATATATATATATATATATATATCTGCATAACTCGTTAATTTCAACGTGGCGTATATATCCGGGAATAAAATGAATGGATAACGTTATATATCAACAAAGACGGCTTAAAATGTTCCCGAACCTATTAATCAACCAAAAACATAGACACAAATAAAAAAAGAACAAAAAAATATTTTAAAGATAATGAAATTTGAAATCCACCTATAATTCGAAACAAACATTTTTTTTTAATCTGGAAGTTCACCGAGCCTTCGACCCGACTACATATCAAGGGAACCCATGTGAATATCCTCCCCAACTTCAGTAATCGAAAAGCCGACGTGAAGGCACATTGAATTCGAAGCAAACGTGTGTATATATATATATATTAATAAATTGATGTATCTAATAACATTTGGATTTAATTAGCTATGATTTGATCTATATAAGATATTAACATCAAACTGAAACGAATCCATAAACCAAAGATGTAGTAAGGTCGTGTTAGCCACATAAAAAGGTAAACAGTTCTATTACTTCATGATCTTTGCTCCCTTCTTCGCCACCCATGGCGGTCTCCTCTTCAAGATCTTCTGAGCCAAACCACAATGATGACGACGATGATGCTCCCACGCCTATCTCCAAATTGTTCCCTACGTTTAGGTGGTAGCTTTTTTTATTTATTTTTATGGGCTCATTAAGGAGATGGTTTCCCTTTTGGGCATATGCTGAAATCTTGGAGACTTTAGGTTTTGTAGCTTTACCATTTTCGGAGCGTTCGTATTTGTGTTTCGTCCTTCTCTTTGCCCGTTTCCCGTTGAATGTTCTGCTCAATCTGTGTGTAGCTTTACCACATCTACCATGACCTTTTGTCTTATCTGATCTAAGTGGATTTAGGAGATTCTTTGAAGATCTTTTGGGAATGCAGAATCCATATTTGACTGATCCAAGTCTCCGGATGAAGACGTGGTGGATTAGGCCTTTCACTACTTCCTCATCAGTTAAGAATTCTCTGAACAACAGGAACCGGACAAGTTGGCCACAGGACAAAACTGCAACAGAGGACGCATAGTTTGAAGGGCACAAGCAACACGTTCGATCAAAATCGTACCATTTTTACATATGGAAGATCAAAATCAAGAAAGGGACCTGAAATGGAAGAATCTTTGATGTTTTCCATTGTATGTAGTTAGCAATGCAAACCCATGTGGTGAAAGACAGCATTTTGAGGTGGACTTCACTCGAAAGTTTACAACTTCGGCTTTCTACTCAGGCTTCTGCCTGAAGAGCCTCGGCTCCAGCCACAATCTCCAGCAACTCCCCAGTAATTTTAGCCTGTCTCTCCCGGTTATAAGCCATTGTCAGATTCTTCTTCAATTCGACTGCATTGTCGGTTGCGTTGCTCATCGCGCTCATCCTTGACGCGAGCTCACTCGCAAAAGATTCCTGAAGTGCCCTCAGAATCTGACTGTTCAGATACAAAGGCATCATGGCATCAAGGATCTGAACTGGGTCTTGCTCGAACTGCAGAAGAGGCGAAATCTCCGGTTCCCCTGCTTGTGTTTTCGTCCTCTCCATTGCCAGCTTCCCGTCCTTGCTTGTCAGCCTAAACATCTCGTCCTCTATACTGTCGACGCACTCTCCTTTCTCATCACGGGCCTCTCCTTTCATTGACAGAGGCAGCAGAGTTTGGATCACGGGATCTGATTTCACCAAAGACACAAACTTTGTGTACACAAGTTCAACTTTATCCACTTCTTCACTCACAAACAGCGAAAAGACATCATCTGCAATGGCCTGAGCTTCTTTTGCCGTGGGGAAAACCCCACCTTCAACGAACCTATCCACTGCAATATCATCTCTATGACGAAAATGGGCATTTCCTTTCTTTCCCACGCTTATGACAGTACATTCTATACCTCGTTCTTTCAGTTCCTTAGCTCGTGCATTGGCTTTCTTGATCACTGCATTGTTGAAACCACCACAGAGGCCCTTATCACCAGTTACAACAACCAAAGCAACTCTAGTGACTGGTCTAACAATGGTCAAAGGGAAGTCAACACCTTCAAGCTGAGCGCATCGATTGATTGAATATAGAAAACCGACGACAGTTTCGGTAAAGGGTCTGCTATTGATGACCGCTTCTTGAGCTCGCCGGACCTTCGCCGCCGCTACGAGCTTCATTGCCTCAGTGATTTTCTGGGTGTTTTTCACGGTGTTGATCCGATTACGTAACTCGCGAAGCCCAGATTGGATTACAACCGAAGGCAGCGAGGATTTCGAAAATTTTCGATCTGGGTTTGGTGATTGATGTGTTGGATACTGGAATGGATTCAGCGAGAACGAGAAAGAGATCGAATCAGGGGTCGAAATCGAAGAACATGGAGAGACCCATGAGGATGAAATGAAGCAGGACATTGCGCTGGTTGAAATCGAGATGTTACGAGGTTCTTCAGAAATATTTCAAGGGTTTTAGTTAGGCTTCTTCTTCCAGAAGAGACGAGTAGGTGAAAATGAAACAGATAAGAATTAAGGGGTGTTTTCGAATAAAACAGTTATAATGGGTTTTCTTGTAAATAATGTAAATTAGAGGGATTGGCCAAGTATACATATAGTGGCTATTGGCTAAAGTTTCTTTTATCGCAGTGGACTCTCTCCCTCTGTTCACTGCCAACAATGCTTCTTCAGTTTTCTCCGGCGAAGCCTCCGTCGAATCTCCGCCGCATATCGCCGTCATCCGCCGTATCTCCGCTGAGATTGTTCCGTATCTTTGCCATCGACGCTGCGCAGCCGTTCGACTACGAGACCCAACTGAAATCGGAGCACCAAAAATCCTCCGCTCTGAAGATCGCCGTCGTGGGGTTCGGCAACTTCGGCCAATTCCTCTCCAAAACCTTAATTCGCCATGGACACGACCTCCTCGCTCACTCCCGTTCCGATCACTCCGCCGCAGCCTCCGCCATTGGGGCTCGCTTCTTCGCCAACCCTCACGACCTCTGCGAACAGCACCCCGACGTCGTCCTCCTCTCCTCCTCCATCCTCTCCACCGAATCCGTCCTCCGGTCGTTCCCGTTTCAGCGACTCCGTCGAAACACGCTCTTCGTCGATGTACTCTCCGTCAAAGAGTTCCCGCGCAATCTGTTCCTCAAGTACCTGCCGGAGGAATTCGACATTCTGTGCACTCACCCGATGTTCGGCCCGGAGAGCGGGAAAAACTCGTGGTCAGGGTTGCCCTTTGTCTTCGACAAGGTAAGAATCGGAGAGGAAGCTTCAAGAATAGAGAGGTGCGAGAAAGTTTTGAGGGTTTTTGAGAAGGAAGGTTGCAGAATGGTGGAGATGAGTTGTGAAGAGCACGACAAGCACGCAGCTGGGTCGCAGTTCGTGACACACACCATGGGAAGGGTTCTGGAGAAATTCGGAGTGGAATCTTCTCCGATTAACACAAAGGGTTACGAGACATTGCTCGATTTGGTGGAGAACACAGCGAGTGACAGCTTCGAGTTGTACTACGGGCTGTTCATGTATAACCAAAACGCTCTTGAACAGCTCGAGAGACTTGACATGGCGTTCGAATCGATCAAGAAGGAGCTGTTTGGGAGGTTGCACCAAGTTTACAGGAAGCAATTGTTCGGTGGTGATCTTGATTTGGGAGAATCGTCGAATGACACGACAGGGCCGAAGTTGGTCGGAAATGGCGTTCCCGTGGAAGAGAGGTCGTCTTCTTAGTTCTTCGTGATGGTTTGATGTTGAAATTGAAAGATGGATGATTTTACAATCAAATTCTTATCCAAATGCTCCATTGTTCATATGGGTAATGAAAATTTCATCTTTTTGAGTAATTTGACTTGATTAGGTAATGATCTGTTCTTATAACATGAAGAGAACGTATACAACTCAGAAACTCAAAAACTGTATTTCGTGCGGAATTATTCTTTTGTTTCTGCATTATCGTAACGGACACAAATTCAGTGGAAACACGAAAAGCCCATAAACATAGGGATTATCGAAAAACTGAAAAGCCCAGAACCTTCAGACAAAAAAGCCCAAAGTACGAAACTTTGAGCAGAGACTCCATTGCTGGACGTCGTAGACGAAGAAAGAGCATGCCTTTTGCTTTCTATCAGTTTTGAGGCGTTGAGTTTTTCCAAGGTCAGCTCAGATTACCAGGTAGCCTTGGATTTTCAAGTGTTCTCTTTTTCCCTTCTCTCTTTCAGTTCTCTGTTTGTTTTCCCGGGAAAGTTGAATCTTTTCGGTTTTCTAGACCTTGTCCTCCTTGAATTTCCCTCTTCCTATGCATGATTTTGGCCTAAAAATCGAAACTTTTTGCGCAAAGAATCCCGGGGTTCCAATCGAGACTTTATGTGCAAACAAATAAGAGCTCGATTTCATAACTCTCTTTACGAATTGTCTGATTAGGTTTCCATTTTTCTGGGTTTCCTCCATCATGTTGATCTGACGGATAACTGGTTTTTGTCTGGTTAACCTTTTCAGGCTTCGACGCTTAATTTTAAATGGGGAACACTTCTTCGATGCTGACGCAATACGACATCGAAGAAGTTCAAAGCCATTGTCATAATCTATGTGAGATTCCCTATAATTCTGTGTCTGGCCTCTTAAATACTTACCAATTCAGCTTGAAGAGTTTTATGCTTTGATCCAATTCGCTGTTATCTATGCTCTCAGTTGCACAGCAGGAAATTGTATCACTCTATCAGAGGTTTTGCCAGTTAGATCGAAATGCAAAAGGGTTCATATCAGCAGATGAATTCCTCTCTGTACCCGAGTTTGCCATGAATCCACTGTCTCAGGTGCTCCATGCAGATTTCTGTTTGGTTGATCTTGTTAGGACAGATGGTATGTGTCTTTACAGAAACTGAATCTACTGTTCAATTAAAATTGACCAGTTGCTTCTTTACATTTTCCGAATTGGACAGCGGCTACTTAAGATGGTTGATGGGTTGAACTTTAAGGACTTTGTGGAGTTCTTGTCTGCGTTCAGTGCCAAAGCAAGCGCACGGCAGAAAGTTGAACGTAAGTTCAGTTCTTTACATCAGTTCGTTTATGTGTTTTTACATCTGGGTAGCTCTTGCTTTGTGATTTAGTTTCATGACTGGTAATTGCCTGTTTCCCCGCTGAATGTTAAATCCTGCACCTGCATTTATTTCGTTATGAGCTTCTCGAAAAAGATGCGGGTGATGGACCATAACTCGTAGAAGAAATAGAAAATGTACATACCTCCATGATTTAGATACTAAAAGGACTCGATCAATTTAGTCAACACACAAGTGTTGCTCATTTCAGCCAAAACATTTTGGATGCCGGAAAAGCTTCGTATTTATCTACCCGATTTTTCTCTTCCGTTGATGTAGTTATTTTTAAGGTATATGATACTGACTGCAACGGGAAGGTCTCCTTCAATGATATCATGGAAGTGCTTCGAGACTTGTCAGGGTCATTCATGTCCGATAAGCAAAGAGAGGTATGTGAACTACTTAATACTTCTGTGCTGTGTAAGAGAAATCATCAAACCCTTGTAATGGTCTACCTTCTAACATATAATTACCGATTTTCGAAGCATGAGTGCCGATTTTGGTATAAAGAACTTAAACGAGAGTCTAATAAAGTTTCAAGTGGTTAAGAATTAGTGTTTCCTATAAACAAAAAGATCATAAAACGGTAGTTTTAGCCTGCTTCTTGTTCGGTATCTAATGTAACACGTTAAATAACTTTGTTATCACCTAACCTTACTATTGTTTTGGTGGTGCAGCAAGTGTTGAGCCAAGTGTTGAAGGAATCGGGTTATGCAAGAGACTCTTACCTGACACTGGAAGACTTTGTCAAGGTGCATCTCCACCTCTTCTACTTACACTACTACTTAGGATAGGAATCTGATTATCTGCTGTTTAGAAAGTGTAAAGTCTTGTATCTGCAATGGCACAGGTATTTGGGAATTCTGAACTGAAAATGGAGGTTGAAATTCCTGTGGACTAAGCCGTCGTGACCCTTTTTCAACCTGTTTGTGGATCACTGCATAAAGCCAATCAATCCATTTCTCAGCACATCAGAGACTTCATCATCAAAGTGAAACTGGAAATCTTGTCCTGTATTTTCCATCTTTTAGAATAATAACGGTTCTTTTGTGTTTTCTTGTTAGGCATTAATCACTCCACCAAAGTTTCTGTCTGAACATGTTATGCGTACTGGTGTTAGCTGTATTGATAAGGTTTTTTTCTTCATCATTGCTTCGGACTCCGCCTTTTAAGTTCTGGTAGGGTAATTTTCTGAGTCTGAGATCATGTGAAAATGGTGAGAGCTTGTGGAGTCTGAAACCATTGGATGCATGGACTGCGGATTGCAGTGCAAATCTTCTGTATGCTGCAGAGTGGCACGCATGCAACTTTCTTCTGGATCTTATCCGAACTTCAAATTCCGTATTGAAGGTGGTTGTCTATCATAGACCACCAAAACAAAAAAAACCTTCAGGTTGTCTTTTTCTGTTCAGATCTTCATTTCTGTGGAGTTCCAGAATCAGTTCAGCAGAGATTTTATATAGCTTTTTTTAGCTCTGGATATCGTGTAAGTGCTTGTTTATCTGTTTCCTTGCAACTTCAGGTTGATAATTATTATCTGTCTGGTCCGGAGACTCAACAGTTGTTGTAGGACGATTAAATCATTGGAGCTAGACACGATGGAATCATCAAAAACTAACCATCCCATTCTCTGGAAAGGGAAAAGAGGTTTTACAGGGCGGCGGCATTGAATACCTGAAAGAGAGATTGCAGAATCTTAGAGCAAGAAAACGAATTGATGAAACAAGCACTGGTGGAAGCCATGGAAGAACAGAACAGAACAAGATGGTGAAAAGAGAGGTCTACGAGCAGTTGAAAGCTATGCTGCGGAAAGAGAGACATGGCCCACTTGCAGATCATCAGCAGGAGTAATGAAACACAGCTAAAAGGCAGCACACGGATATAGTGAAAGTTAGAATTCCATACCAAGACATGATCTTTTCATTGATCCAGTGGATGATTATAAAACTTAAGACCGAAAGTACAGAACTTTCAACTCGTATCATCTCAAACAGAACTCTACAAGCTGAAAGAAAGTGCAAAGATACACGCTATGATTTCTGGAGAGCAAGCAGGCATAAGACTGAGCTGCAGATCACATCTCTCCTCTGTATCCACCAGAACCGAAATAGTCTTTTCTCGAATTTGAGATTGCCACACTCTTCTGGTGTTCCAGCTTAGGACAGTCTCGGATACGGTGTCCAAGCCCACCACAATAAGCACAGCCCTTTACACCACTTGCACTGGCAATGGCCTCTGCTTCTTCCATCGGATCGTCCAGCTCAGCCAACACAGGTGGAATCCTCTGCTTAGCCTCTTGCAACAAGTGTTTCAAGTCGAGCAGAGTTGTCTCGGTCTGGTTCTTGTTTATGAATGTCGTCGCTATCCCGGTCTTACCACAACGTCCAGTTCGTCCAATCCTGTGGACATAGTTCTCAATCTCTGCAGGCATGTCGTAGTTGATAACATGTTGTATATCCGGGAAATCTAAACCCTTTGAAGCTACATCAGTGGCGACCAAGACGTCTTTTTTCCCAGCTTTAAATGACGAAATGGAATATTCTCTCTCTTCTTGATCTTTCCCTCCATGGACGGCCACAGCTTCGACTCCTTTCAGTAACAAGTATTCATGGATATCATCCACATCGGCTTTGTTCTCACAGAAGATCAAAACAGGGGGCGGAGTTTTCTGCAGGCACTCGAGGAGGTAAACAATCTTTGCTTCTTGTTTGACATACTCGACCTCCTGGATAACATCGAGATTTGCAGCTCCGGCTCTTCCTACGTTAACAGTCACGGGTTTAACCAGAGCACTTCTAGCAAAGTTCTGAATTTTTGTGGGCATTGTGGCGGAAAACAGTAGAGTTTGACGCTGTGCCTTAAAGTGGTCAAAGACTTCTCTTATGTCATCTTCAAATCCCAAATCTACCAGCCTATCTGCCTCATCCAGTGTCAGGTACCTATATCAGAAAACAAGATCAGTGAATGTCAACGTTGTCGTATCATCTAATACGATTACCAAATGAAATGAAACCACACAAAATGCTAAAGATCTCTAATACGATTACCATATACGATATGACCGACTAAGCACAGTCACGCAGATCTAACAGAAACATCCAATTTGATACACCAAACAAGTGAGAAGTGAACACTTATCTCATACCTGCAAGCATCTAAGTTCATCTTTTTCTTGGCAAGCATATCCTTCAACCTCCCCGGTGTAGCCACGACGATATGCACGCCTCTCTTCACGACCTCCAACTGGGATCGCATATCCACTCCACCAATACAGAGTAATGACCTCAAAGCCGGGTATCCGGCTTCTCTCAAAGGAGCCAGAAACTGTTCAACCACTTCATAGGTTTGCCTAGCAAGTTCCCTAGAAGGACAAACAATCAAAGCAAAGGGACCTTCTCCAGCAACAATAGGCATCATCATCTCCTCCTGCAGAGCTATCATAATCATGGGAAGCACAAACACGAGTGTCTTCCCCGAACCCGTGAAAGCAATCCCGATCATATCTCTCCCGGACAGAATCACTGGAAGACCCTGAACTTGAATCGGTGTCGGCTGCACGATCCCTTTCTCTTTGAGCATATCAAGCACAGGTCGTGGGAATTTCATATCCTTGAAGTTCTTGATTGGTGGAGGGATATCTTCACCATCAACAATGATATGCCACTGCTTTCGGATCAAGTCCCTCTCTTTCCTAGACATCCTACGAATATGCAGAGGGGGTTTCCATCCCGTCAGAAGAGGCTCTGTATAAGTGATACCTTTGGCCAATTCACGAACGGACATAAGTGTCTTTCTATCGGACAAGTGCTCTATCATCTCCTTCTCTTGTTGCACAATCTGCTCGGTGGGACTAACTTCGGGGATGTCCCGCTTCAGCTGTGACGCCTTGACGAGCAAGCTCGGTTTCGCTTCAGCGAGTTTCGCCTTCTCTGCTTCTTCCTCAAGAGCCGAGACCTTGCCCTTTCGCTGAAGTATCTTCTGCGCTTCCATGGCTCTACGCTTCGCCACCGGCACATACTCCACATAATCATCGTCTTCCTCCATGATTGAAATTGTCTCTTATAACTTCGATTCCCACTATCAAAATAACCAAAATCCAAAAACTTTCAGACGACAGGGGGAAAACCCAGTTGGAATTAACCCCAATCAAGCCGCAAATCGAGAAATTGAAACCTCACAAAAGCGAAAATGACCCTCGAGGGTCGGTCCTTGGAATCGTCAAGACAACAAAAGGAATAGGAACAATCAGACGAGAAGAAGTGGCCGAAAAAGCAAATCTACCTTGAAAAATCCTCTCCCGAGTCGACCAAAGCTCGAGCTCGTCTCAAACGGCGCTTATGGAAAACGGGTCACCCAGTCCGGACACTTTTAATTGGGCTCAGTTAAACGACATCGTTTCAAGCCCAACTATATCCATTTTCCTTTTTTTCATCAAATCTATTTTTTTTTTTTTTACATCCTTTGAATTCTACATATCAATCGTTGAGTACCATCTCTTTTGATTTCTGAATCAGAAATTGGAATAATCAAATTAATTGTAATAGTAATACAATTAACCTTTTTACCCAAGAAGAAAAAGAAAGATAACACGTTTAAAATTAAAACTCAAACTTTGAACTATCAAATCTTTTTTTTTTGTTATAACACGAAATAAATGGTACTAAACGATGTTCAACTATATAAACCGATATCTTTAAACCTTGAACATTTAGATTAATTACCACTCGTCTTTGGGTCAGCGCACTGAACAGTAAAAGACTGATCTGAAATATATTTTGATTCTCAAAAAACAAAGTTCGAACCCCTAAACTAGAGATTAAGGACAGAGATATTGAAACATCTATTCTTCTATTCTTCAAATGAAAGGACAAGAAAGAAAAAGAGAGTCCTCGTTATTATTCATTCCGGAATTTATTCAACAATCACAAAGACAAGCACATACATACACACATACATATATATATATATATATATATGATGCTTGTAGAGATGATGTTGATATGGGTTGAGGTCTAAAGCATCACTCCTTGTCGGGTTTGGGAGGAGGAGTGGCTTGAGGCTTGGAGCATTGCACCTTGTCGTTTTTCTTCTCGGCCACGACATCCTCGTCGTCGAAATCATCCTCGAATTGCAGACATCGAAATTCGTCGTAATCATCGGTGTGATAGCATGGATCATCGTCGTCGCTGTCGTAACCATCGGCCTCGAAAGACACTTTGTGCGTCTCACAGTTGGGCCCCGGCTGGGCGACGTCATCGTAACGGTGATTTTCGGAGACGACAGTAATCACGCGTTTACCCTTATCATCCTTCTTCCTGCTTCTATGTCTACTCGGCCCTTCTTCCTCCAACCTCTCTCTCATCAGTCTATTCTCTCTCCAATAATTAATTCACATTTGTAAAAAAAAACAGGAGTTGGTAATTGTGTGTGTATATATATTGAAAGGAGATGATTTCACAAACGGGAGAAACGTGATGTACACCTTTTCCTTGTCTCGGCAGTGACCTTGTCGGGATCAACTGGCTGCATCATCTGCAGAGAAATATTGTTATGTGAGTGTATATATATATGTATGTGTATGTATGTATATATGCGTCATGATGCGTATAGTATGCATCAAGATCATCCATCGAAATCAGCTCGTACTTATACTCGACAAAGAAATGTCATAAACCCACGTAAAATCAACCATGAGCAGCCACGAAAACACGCGGAAACTGACGAAAATCTCGATGTGTGTCGGAAATCGGAGGAGATTGTGATTATTACCATGAAGAGAAAGCCGAGGAGGGAATCGAGATATGCCATATGGAGAGATCTGAGAAGTATGAAACGATGGAGGAGGAGAACAGACAAGATCAGCGTTGTCTTGAGCAGACAAAGAGGAGATGAACTCGGGGGCAGATACTGTAGCTTATATAGTGAAAAATATGAGGGTTTTTTTTCTTTTGATTTTTGTGAGAAGAAATACTGTATTATGTTTTTTTTTTAATCCTTTTTATTTCCCGAAAGAAAATCTCTTATATTTAAATCTGCTTCATATTTTTCACTTGTTGAAGGCTTAGGTAAACAAAAACATTAATTTAAATTTAAAAATTCTTTCTCCCTTTCAATACCAGAAGAATATTAATCTCCATTGACAATAGTTATATATACATTGATATGAATCTAAACTTATATACATGAGACAATTATATCATAATTACGTAACAAACACGTTAATCGTTAATAATAGATTTGTATTGCGCGAAAATTACCCGCGAAAAATAATACGTTAATCGTTAATCATAGATTTGTATAGCGCGAAAATTACTAGCGAAAAACAACACAAAATCTTTATATATTCTTTAATATTATAGTAAGGACCGGGAGGTTTACTGTCGGCATACCGACCGTTCGGTCTTGGGAGAGGCTGGGACGGTTCGGGATCTGGCTCGAAGGGCCGTATGGCGGGTTCCCACCGATATAAAAAATATATATATATTATAGTCAGGACAATATAAAATTGAAAATACCGAATTTTATAAATAAATCATAATAAAAATTATCATCTCTTCTATTTTTTTTTATCTAACAATATTTTTATTTTTTTCTTCATGGATGGGTTTTAGAAATATTTAAAACAGACTTGAATATTTAAATGTCATTATCTTTATAAATATGCTAACTTGGAATTTTTAAAAACATTCAAACCTATGAATTTAATTTTCCAGATAAGGATGAATTGGAAAGTTTGGTGTGTGTTGTGATATTTCCTTTTGAGGTTTTAGGTCTAACAAATTTAAGAAAGAAGAGATAATTTTCCTAAAATATTTGAATATTTCTTTGGTGTGAAATGGGAGTTCCAATATCAGATAAACATAGACATTAAATTCTTATAATTTGTTGGTATGGATACAAATTAGGAAGGAATGAAAAATGCCGCGTCATCATTTGCATGTATGGGCTCCCCATTTACGGAAATGTGGTCTAGTACAATACACCAAACCCTAAACAAGTTGACACACACACACACACACACATATATATATATATATATATAATGTATATATATGTGTGTGTGTCAGATTTTTTTTATATATATATGGTGTGTGCCAGAATTGGATGCTTGATTTCAAAACAAGCAAAGCTTTAAAACCCTTTTCTAATTCTTCCCTATTCAAGCTCTTCCCGATAAACATAATCTTTGATCCTTCAACAGGATAGGGCATATCCAAGTTTTTCAATATATATATATATATATATATATTATGTTGTATATATGTATGTATGTATAACATGAATGTATTTATATGTTATGTTATAATCGAATTAATACGAAATCAAATAATATATAAGCGTAACTAAACCAAATTCCATATAAAAATTGAAATGATTATATATATATTTTTTTCAAAATTCAAATATAATAAAAACATGAAAACCAATATATTCTATAAAGGATGACGTAAATTATAAACCATGATTAGGACGACAACACCCAATAGGTGTTTAATTAATTAATAAAAAACAAATAATACGTTACATCATTCATTACTCGTGAGAAAAATGGATTCCCACATATCCCCAAGTCCACACACAATACACGACCCCACGAAAAAAGTTGGAGTGAATTTCGTACACAATTTAATTCTATTATTCAATTTTAATAGACAAAATTATATCTAATAAAAATGGAAATCTAGAGCGGGGATCGGACCAGCAAACAATAAAACATAGATACATAGATATCATTATATGATATGATACATCACATCATATAGATTTTCCAAATTTTATAGATCATCCAATTTATAGATATATCCAAATAATATTTTGTCGTAGATAAGCTATCCCAAGTCCACATTATATATCTACTCATATATATAGATATATGATATATCCGTGTCATTGAGAAGCATCTTATTTATCAAAATCGGCAGAAAACCTGCGGGACCCACAGCCTCTTTTTGGCACGTGTCGCTTGATGGTGGGTTTGGAGTTGGAGTCGGTTCACGGCCACTTTGCACCCTTCTATCTCCTTAGCTTCGTCATCGTCTTTTTCGAAACACCCAGTTGAAGAACAAAGAGTAACACTGTTAAACCGCACATAATTTTCCTGGGGAATCTTGGGATCGATCGCAACGATGAGCTGGTATGCATCGTCTGATTCTGTTTGTTTCGTGAGAAAATCGATCGTCCAGGATTAATTTTGTTTATTGCCCTTTTTGACTGCCTGCAAATTCCGAAATCGAACCTCTTATGAGTAATTCGTTTTGATCCGATCAATGGAAGCTTGAAGCATGGAATTGTGATTGTCGGATTTGTTGGCGTCTGTGCAGGATGATCATGACCAACTTGTGTTCTCTTGTCGCTGAATTCAGTGTCTTTTTGTAGCTTTCAAGATTTTTTTTTTGTCTTTTGGTAATTCCAGCACGGATAAAAGCAAAAACAAGGTTTTTGTTTCCTTTATGTGTGATTAAGCAAGCTTCCAGGAACTTGTAAGCTGGTTATGGTAAGCGGGCAATCAATCAGATTTATGTTTCTTTTTTGCAGTATCTAGAGAAAGTTGTTGATTTTCCGTATACTTCATCATGGGGGGAGCTTGTTCACGGAAGAGAGATCAACAGGGTGATGAGGTTTTAAACAGAGGGTTCTCTGGTAAATATTGCAAAAGTTCCAGCTCGAAATGGTTAGCAACCTCGTTCTCTAGGCCTGGTTTGGATGGTCACCGAAAAAATGGAGAATGCCCTACTCTTATGGAGCTCTGTGTTCGCAAGATACGGGAGGTACATTGCCTTCCATTTGCTTATTTCAGGGTTTTAATCTTCGTTGATTTGACTGTCCAAACTTTGTTGCTTTTGCAGGACATTGATATGTATTCCAAATTCTCCGAGCTACCGAGGGATATCAGTCAGCAAATCTTTGACGAACTCGTTTACTCTCAACGGTTAACTTTAAAGTCTCTAGAGGCATTTCGAGACTGTGCAATACAGGTGAAACTCCTTTTCTTTTTAGCAAATTCCTTAACTTTCGTGTCCAGTTGGTGTGATACATGTCTTTGGCTGACTTCTGATTTGTGCAAAATCAGGATCTTCACTTGGGAGAATACCCCGATGTAAATGATGACTGGATGAGTGTCATCTCCTCGCAAAGTACATCGTTGCTTTCTGTTGATTTTTCTGGGTCTGATATCACGGGCTCGGGTCTGGTTTATTTAAAAGGTTGCAGAAATCTGGAATCCTTAAACTTTAATTTCTGTGATCAGATTTCAGACCGCGGGCTGGAGCATCTTAATGGTAAGTTTGCTTACTTTTTCCTTTTTATCGTATATGTTCTGTGGATGTTTCCTATGTATGTTTTTGTTGCGCAATGATAGTTGCTTTAAGACATTGAAAGCCACACTAGGAGCAAGAACTATTCATGGAATTCAAAGGATTTCTGAGTAAATGCATTAGTGTCACTTTTCTTTCATCTGTTTGATGTCTTTGATTGTTGGTCATGTTTATAACCGTCCGGGAATGATTAAACCTTACAGGCCTCTCAAATTTAACAAGCTTGAGCTTTGGAAGAAATACTGCAATCACTGCACAAGGCATGGACGTCTTTTCCCGCTTGGTTAACTTGAAGAAATTGGATCTCGAGAAATGCCCTGGGATCCATGGTGGGCTCAGCCACCTTCGAGGTACTGAATTTGTTATTTTCTGGCATCAATGTTACCTTGGTTCTACATGTTAAGTCCATACAAATGGATCAAATCAGAAACCAGGTGGGTTATGGTCTGATTTTCTCCACCATTTTAGAGCTTCTACAGGTTTTGAAATTGGTTGACTGTCAATTTCTTTTTTCCTTTTTTACATGCTTACATTTTTTCCATTCGGAATATTGTACTCTGTTATTTTATCTTACACGCAGTTTTCGGTGTTTGCAGGTTTAACTAAATTAGAATCTCTGAACATAAAATGGTGTAATTGTATAACAGATGCAGACATGGAACCTCTCTCTGGTAGCAAGAACATGCGTGTGCTCTCAGATGTTTTCTAAATTTATGCATGTTTAGTTGCTTACTTTGTTTTGCTTCAGGACTTACAAACCTCAGAAGCTTGCAGATCTGTTGCAGTAGGGTTACCGATTTTGGTATCAGCTACCTTAAAGGTATTCGAATGTGTGTTTTTTTTTTTTGTGACCCCGAAATATTATTATTTGTTTTAGACAAGAAACCCATTCTGTTAGGCTCATTTTTTTCCTAAGCGCTTTCTTCAGGGCTAAACAAGCTATCTTTGTTGAACTTGGAGGGTTGCCGCCTAATTTCTGCTGCATGCTTGGAGACACTGTCGGGCAAGTATAGTGATCCTTCTTCTACTAGATGTTGTTTTGTAATGTCCCCGAGATGGACCACACTATTTTGGTTATATACATCTGATGAATTTCTGCCAAATGACCTCATATCATTCTCATTTGTCGTCATTCTACAGCTCTCACTGGGTTAATGTTTTTGAACCTCAATAGATGCAATTTTGCAGACAGTGGCTGCGAGAAATTTGCGGGTAAGTGTATATTCGGGGCATTATCAAAAATACCCTTAATTTGCTATTTCTACTTCAAGACCTACCCTTGTGACCATGTGACCAATGTGACCGAAATATAGTGTGGTCACATATTGATCCCATTGTTCATAACGTTAAATTTATGATGTTTTAATCAAATGATTAGTAAGATATACAAGGTATGAACATAATGAATTAGTGTGATCACCATAAATTTAACGTTATAATCGATAAAAATCAAAATGTGACCATACTATATTTCGGTCACATTGGTCACATGTGACCAGGGTATGTCTTGAAGTAGAAATAGCAAATTAAGGGTATTTTTGATATAATGCCTGTATATTCCTCTTCAAACTTTATTACCGGAAACGCTCTATTTGTTTCGCTTTTCAACGTAAACTTTCTACCATTTTTTTCATGTAAATCACTTTTATTGGTTTTCCCATGCAGATTTGATTAATCTGAAGATACTGAACTTGGGCTTGAACTATATTACAAATTCATGCTTAGTGCACCTGAAAGGTCGTCTCTTTCGCAATGCCTCTGTTTATCTAATTCCAATGTTTGAGAAATGGCTGATAACCGAGATAGCTTTTATGAGGGCATACACTCTCGGATATTAGTTCTTCATATAGGGACTATGTTGATTTTTTCTTAGAGATGCATCATGTCAGTGTCAACTTCGTGACGGGAAAATATTCGTAATTGATCTGTATCAGGATTAACAAAGTTGGAAAGCTTGAACTTGGATTCCTGTAGAATCGGTGATGAAGGACTGGTTCACTTATCAGGTGACTGCTGCCGAGGGTGTCTTCTTCTTATTCTTCTTATTATCAACACTTGGTTGTACGGTTTCAGGTCTAGTGCGTTTGAAATGTCTGGAACTCTCTGATACTGAAGTTGGAAGCAGTGGCCTTCGTCATCTCTCTGGTTCAGGCACATCCTTTATACTTTGATTACTTTATATAATTTTCGGGTGTGCTGGTTTACATATTGTTAATCTTTCACTGTGTAGGCTTGTCTAACCTGGAGAACATAAACTTGTCATTCACTGTTGTTACTGATAGCGGTTTGAGAAAATTATCGGGATTGACATCTCTTCGCTCGCTTAATCTGGATGCTCGTCATGTTACTGATGCTGGGCTTTCTGCCCTTACTAGTATGTTTTCTCAACGTTCTCGGGATTATTTTCTGTGTGAGACAGATCCTATATCTTCGAATTCTCGTTGTACCATCGCTGTTGAGCAGTTTCTTGGACTCCCATCCCATGGATGAAAACTTGAGCTCATCCATCCACTCTGTTCTTGCTACAGATTTGACCGGGTTGACACACCTGGATCTCTTCGGTGCTCGAATCACGGATTCTGGAACAAATCATCTAAGGAGTAAGTCTCCTTCGTGTTCTCGCATTATAACTTTTTCCAAAGGTTTCTGTCATCTCAGTATGATTTGACGTTCCGGATTGAATTCTGTCTGGATTCGACTTTTAAATGTTTGAAAATAGGCCTCAAGAAACTGCAATCCCTTGAGATATGTGGTGGTGGATTAACTGATGCTGGCGTGAAGAACATCAAAGATCTCATCTCCTTGACACTCCTCAATCTATCCCAAAACTCCAACCTCACAGACAAAACACTGGAGTTGATCTCTGGTAATAACAGATTAAACCTTTTTCTTGTATATGTCTCTACATCTGTCATAAAACCGAGTTCTTCTCATGAAAACACAGGATTGAAGGGGTTGGTATCATTGAACGTATCGAATTCACGCATAACGAGCTCGGGTTTACGTCACCTGAAGCCATTGAAGAACCTGAGGTCGCTGACCCTCGAGTCTTGCAAGGTCACCGCGCACGACATCAGGAAGCTTCAGGCCACCGATCTTCCAAACTTACTGAACTTCCGTCCCGAGTAGTATCTCATCTCATCAACAAGGTGACATTATCCTCATCCTTCTCTGTAAATACCCTGCAACTGGTGTCAAGAAAAGTCCCCAAAGTCATTTGTGTGTGTGTATATATATGTGTACATAGTAGCCGTATGATGAATAACATCCGGGTCATGTGTGAAAATGTGAATACGGGTTCGAAGGCTGATGAAATGAGGACCTCCGTTGATTTCGAAAGCTCGATCCTTTCGGGGAAACTGTAAAAAAAGCTTTGTCGAGGGTCTCCGAACTGCCTGCTGGTGGTCTGTCTGAATGTGCTGTAATATGTGGGGTAACTAAATTCTACTGGATTTTATTTTTTGGAAAATTCTTGTAATGGGAAAAAGTACGTGTGTATATATATATATATATACATATATGAATGTGTTTCTAGGAGATATAAATTGAAGGCCATTGATGTAGTTGTCTTCACACCTCACTGTTGTGGTTAATGGAGACGAAGATCTTTTTCAGACATAATCTGGCGGGAAAAAAACATCGGATGTGAACTTAACTTAGTTCTGGGGAGATGCGGATCTTTTTTTTTTTGGAACATGGATCCATCAACAGTCATCTTACAATAGATATGTTACATCAATTTACCTTAAGAAAAAAAAAACAGGAAGACAAAAAAAACAACCCGATGCATCCAACCTGTTAGAGATTTGTGTCAGCGAGTCTTCTGCAAAAGGAGAGAAAAAAAAAAAGAAACTTGAACAAAGAGAAACGAGAGATGACGACTCGGGTGACTCGGTTCAAGATCGTCTCGATGTGACTCGGGGGACTCGGTTCAAGATCATCTCTGGGGCTGGTCGGAA
>NW_010964598.1:1488730-1490143 GCF_000463585.1 Tarenaya hassleriana | reverse complement strand
CCCACCGACGGCATGGCTGCAGTGCTGGCCGAGCCGTTCTCAGCCGGTGGTGCCACGCCCCATTTGCCTTCCGAATCCAACGGCTCGAAAATGTGAACTCCTCCGTCCGATAAACCCACCGCGAACATGTTCGGCTCTTGTGGATGTGCAGTGATCACCAGTGGATGCACATTCGAATTGCTGCACATTATGATAGTGATTCAGACCATATATAGTTATCTTCAACTACTTCTATGATCATTACACGACATGGTGTGGATTGGTGCGTTACCTGAGATTAGCAGGAAGATATGCAGAAGGGTTAACTCGGCAGCGCAACCGAAGATTCGAAGAGCCAAAAACACAGACAGTTGCGTCCATGAAACTCGCGTAGATCAGCTGGCTATCGCATGAAAATGTCGCGTGAGTGATCGGAGCTGATGATTCTCGCACAACCCACTGGAAAGACAATACGAAAAATGTCGTGATCGTGATGGTCTTCTCGGGTAAAGACAGTTTTCTTTAGAGAGACTCGTTCTGTATGTACCTGTTTCATGCATTCGAGTTTCGTGGTTTCGTATATAGCGAGCTGAGTCTCGTGCACGACCAGGAAGTGAATCTGGTCTTGATGGAACTGCACACGCGTGTCTGATGGCGAAGCCGCTGCTGTTCTTCCCTGAGGAAGTTGCAGAAGCTTGCTCTTCTGCTTCTCCCATCCGTCCGTGTTCCAGACACAGATCTGAAACACATAAACCGACATAAGAAGACTAAGATTCCGGTAATTATTAATCCGTACGAACGACTAGTTTCCGAGACACGAAACCATGAAAGCACCTGGGCATCTGCTCCAGATGAAACCAGCACGTTAAGTATGTTGGAAAAGGCAAGGCCTGTTATTCTCTTCGAATGACCTTTGAGCTTGCTCTTAACCTGCATTAGCACGAAGGACGTATTTAACATATCGACGTTTCTTTCTTTTCCCCGTACTTTTTGTCCAAAGAAAATCGCTTCACAGTTTGTTACCTCATCCACTCGGACATTGTAAATCTGTATCGTGCTATCGTCCATCCCGATGGCGATGATATTGTTGTCTTGAGGATGAAAAGCAAGAAACGTAGCAGCAGGGGGAGGCGGCATGAAAGTAGCCATTGTCTGCATTCAGGCAACAACAGTTTAAGACAAAAACCGTCGGAATTCATTCAGTAATGCCTTTCACCGGGATTTACCTTAAACGTCATCATGTTAAACAATGAGATCTTCCCTCCAGAAGCCGACATTACGTACGAATCGTTCTTGGACAAAGCAAAACATGGAACAGCTTCTTCGGGGTTAGTCTCAGCCACGTCATTTGTCATGAGGATTCCGCTTGCTGGTTGCCATTGGTGAGGAGGTACACTAGCTGTCGCCTACACGATTTGCCGTGGGGAAAACCCC
>NW_010964598.1:1473796-1488619 GCF_000463585.1 Tarenaya hassleriana | reverse complement strand
CGACGAATACCATTATATCCACCCGTTATAAAGACAGATCGCAGAGAAGGATCTCGGGAATGTAAAGAGATTTTATCTATACCTTTCCAGTTGAGTTGCGGTCATTTCGCTGCCACTTCCATAGCAGATGGATAGCATTCGAAGCCAACGCCAAGATAGCATTACCCGAATTCGTGAAAATCAATCTTGAAATCTGTAAAAATCGAATCCGTAAAAGCTCGGCATAGGTGTAACATGTGTGTGCGTGCACATGTATATATACATATACATATCATGCTCTCGAGCCGAATACCTTGGTGACTCTGAGATTCTCGGGGAGCCTCAACGACCGGCACTGAGAGGGTTCATTTATCTCGGTGAGCTTCCATATCTTAGACTTATCGTTCGATTCTTCAGTAATCACCGGCTTCACATCCACCATATTTCGGGATTCTCCGTTCTGTAGATAAAGACAATAGAAGAAGCTTGATCGAAAACCAGAAAAAGCTGCGGGAATTAACGAGAAAGCACTCGACAAAAGGTAGATTTTTCGCACCATTCCGGGGATCGAAACAACAGAAGCGGATCTATCCGCAAGGCCAGCACTAGCACTGGCAGCAATGGAGCTAATGGCAGGCTGCACAAAATCGTGGTATCAGATAAGCTTTTGATCGGTAAACACGAAGAAGATCCGCTAAGCTGAAACTTCAGTACCTTGGAGGATTCCGCTGATATGTTTTCGAATGTGTGCAATAGCCTTAAACCATCAGAATTCGACAAAATCTTGATCACGTTCTCGTTAGCAGAGACGGCCAAGAGAGAGCCTTCCTTGTTAAAACGTATTCGTGGGCTTGCCTAGATAACAGAGGACAGATTTTAGCATGTACCATTTTAGCAAAAAGCTCCGAGAAATATCTCGACAATGTCGAGGATTTAGATCTCGTTTTACGTACCTGAAGACCTCCATCAGCATCAATGGCGGTCAAAAGTTGTATATTATCCATATCCCAGAACTTAACGGAGAAGTCATCACCCGCAGCCAGGTACCGATTCTTGGTCGTATCGAACTGCACAACACCGAGAGAACGCTTGTGGAATCCTTGATACGTTCTTTTAACGGCTCCTTCGCTCTCGTTCCACTCTACTATGTACGATTCCCCGTCTTTACTCGTTCCACACGAAAAGAGCCTGCAATGATTTCAATCGTAAAAGCTCGAGACTTTAGTTCATTCATATAATCACCTCTTGATATGGAAAAAAACGGGGCAAGAAGGGTGCTTGCTAAACCTCGTTCCATCGGCACTATACGCCATTGTCGTGCACCAACGACCTGGAGCATCGTAGTCAACCCGAGAACCCATATTATCGTATAACCACGCTTTTATCTTTCCATCGAGCGCTGTTGAAAAGATGAACTAGAAGCACGGGAATCAAAAGACGAGTCAATAACTGAAACGAATTCAAGAATCTTCTGCCGGGTCGCAATGCTTCAGAAATGGATGGTGACAGATTCAAAGCTGAACTGAAAGAATACGAACTCGTACCTGAATGTTTTCCTTGTAGTGAGGACAGATAGAGTATACGGGAGCCTCGTGGCCTTCGAAAGTATGTCGCTTAACACCCGTGGCAGCATCCCAGACCTATATAATCGACAAGTATTGGCCCCCATTAGTCTATTCGCTTCAGAACCGAAACCGGAAAAATGTAGTACAGAAAATACAAACCAAGAAAAGCTATAACCTTGATGGTCTTGTCATCTCCACAGGTTATTACACAGAGTTGCTTGTTCGGAGTAGAGAATGCGATATCGTTTACACCACCGACATGTGCATCGATCTGAGATTCAAAAACCGTTTCTATGACAATATGATCCAGAAGCAAACGAATGTAAGAAAAGGCTTGTGAACATTGTAACACCTCGAGGTGTTGTCTCATGTCTTCACCCCCATGATAAGAGTATAGTTGTACGATGTGCCTCGAGTAAGCGACTCCTGCAGTTGAGAATGAGGGCCTTTGATATATACGGAAACCGGAGAAAGGTTGCTATCTCAGATAACCGAAAGTTTAAATGTCTAATAATCTCACCGAACAAGGAACCATCAGGGTTCCATATCACACGGTTGACAGAAACTACAGGATCTTTCACCAAAGCAGCCTGAAGATCAAAACTTTTCGGGTCACTGAAAATTCATATATGGATTATCAACATTCTGTTATCTTGCCACGGGTACCTGCAGGGGCATTGAGCATTTATTCAAGTCCCAAACTTTGAATGTTTTCTGCACTAGACGTTCACGAGAACCGACTTCCCAGAGTCCGATATCCCCTACATTTGTACCAACTGAAAGAAAAGACACAAAAGAAGCAGTTTTTTTTTCCTGAGTTAGAAAACCGATGATTACTCGAAAATGTGTATACATGTCAAGAAAGAGATATCTATATACCTAGTAGCAGAGTCTGCTTAACCGGATGGAAATCCATGCTCATAGGAGACGAGCCCTGGCTCAAAGACCGAGCAACTGTCTTGGGCAAGTCATCGGGTGCTTTGAAAGCCTGAGTATGACCATGGGCTTGTCCCGGGAACGTCATAGGTAACATGTTAACTCCTAAGTTCACCTACACATGAGGAAAACAAAAGAATCGGGGTAATGCTAATGCGTCATAATCGTTACAAAGAAAGCAACTCTTGATCAGGATTGAATTACTTCATCGGAGATTCCCATCATAGGTCTTGTTCTTTTGGAGACATGGTCAGAATCCCCTGAAGGGTAATCTACAGAAGAATTAGTTGGTGGAGTCCTCGGGTGTTTCAGGGCAGCTACATCAAACAAGAAAGACATTACAAGGTAAGCAAACAGCGAAAGACCACCAAGAGCATAACTTTAAGGTCGGGGAGATTGAAAGAGGAGGATATGCAAGAAGATATACACTTGCAGACACGGAGAAAATGTATGTATGTATGCACAGACATTTCTATAAACAAACACCTGGGATAGATGGAGCTCCAAGAGCTATGGCTCCTCCAGACACAGCTGGATGAGGAACAGTGGAAGGACTAGACATCCAACCAGCAAGAGGTGTTGGAACCGGTGAAGGTGTGGGCTGAAATGGCTGAAGTATAAGAGACTCGTCAAACATGTTTCGTGAAGGCTTTATCGAAAAAACGAACGTGGCCAATGAAATGGAAACCCTTGTAAATTAACCTACCCCATGTGCACCCAAAGGAGGAAATCCCCCTGCTTTTGGTAATGACCCGAGAAGCGGATTGTTTACAGGGGAAGGTGCCCTTGCACCATTAGGTGGGCCACATGAATGATCCACGAAAAGAGTTTTGATATCTGGGTTAGGCCTCGGGTTTTTACAAAGTTGGTGTTGCCAGTTTAAGCTGTAAGTTACATTAAAAGAAAAAATCGCCGATCAAACAGCTGAAAAAAGATGCAAACTTGAAGTGAACAAGAACAGTGACAAGAGACAATCAATCACCTCTGGTTGATCAGAGTCCTCAGCCTCGAGTTTCTAAGGGTAGGAAACTGCAATTTATCGCGGAATAATGGATTTGCTTCAATTAGCTTCTTGAGTTCCACCAACATGATAGCTCTTGCCGACTTCGTGTCCCCGTACTTGGATAACTGTTCATTCTCCCTACAATTTTCAACAACTTAAAACACTTATAAATATCCCCATCTTCTCTTTTGCACTACAGCTAAAGCCCGGAAATGGTGTAAACCCGAAATTTCTCACCGGAAGTTCTCTAATGTCAAGAGCTGAGTGATTTCCTTGAAAAGCTCTTCGTTGAAGGTGGAAAACACTTTCAAATCCTTCACCAGAATATCCACAGCTTTTGGACGATCATGCCTACGAGAAACATGCCAGTTTTCAGATCAAAACACAGGTTTTCATTTGTTATTTTACTCGCATTGTAGCTAATAAATTGAAAAAAAAAAAGTCCGTGACTTACTTATCCAATGCCTCAAGATACTTCTGTTTCCTGATCTCGAAGAATATTTTCATGGAATATCGGTTATCGTCCACTTTCGTGAACCCTGAGAGATATCTCTCCACCTCATCCCAGTTACCATTGTGCACCTCATCCTCAAAATACTTCATATTGAAGAAAAATCCAGATTCTTGTTCAAGCCTATTTCCAGCAATGAAGCAATGCATTACGAAATTCTCCACTTAACACTATGATTGAAGTTACAAATAAACCAAGAACTCCCAGGTTCGTTGGAACTTGAAATCTCAGTCTGAGCTATCAGATCGGAAGTGGGTGAAATGCAGAAATAGGACATGACACAACTTACTTATGAACAGTCTCTTTGAACTTCTCTTCATCAAGAAACTGTAAGATCAAGAACACGAGCTCTCTACTGAGGGAAGACATGTTTCCTTCAATCCGAGACTTTTCAACTCAGATGCTGAAGACCCACCAAAAACTATCACCAGATCTACAAAAATCAATGGCCACCATAAACACGAACGGCGGAAAATCAGCTAAAATGGGTTTCGAAGTTTCGGATAAATAAAAAAGTTAAAAGAAAAAAGAAAAGGGAATTCGAAATTAGCACCTGCAACTAGATCTTTAAACTATCTTCAAAACATTCTCCAGATATCTCCTCATTTCTGCAGATAATTAGTGTTAAAAGGGAAGAAACAATCACAAAGTTTAGGTCTTTCTAGTATTGGCGATTGAATTAAATAGCTAAAAAGAGTATCTTTTTTACTACATGAAAAAAAGAATAAGAAATAATTATTGAGAAGGGGGAAAAAGCAAAACCCAGAAAAGCTAGGGCAACGCAAATCTGAAATAAATTAAACATAAATTCAAACAGCTAGATTCCATTAACAGAGGCAGAGACAGAAGCGTGAAGCTTACTTACCATGGAGAAGAGATCGATCTTCAGACAGAAGACCAAGTTTCTCTCTCTAGAGATGAAAGAGGTGAAGCGATTGATGATGGATTCTTTTTCTCTCTACAAAAAAAAAAAAAAGAGGAAATGAAAAAAGAACCTCTCTTTCCTCTCTCTCTATCTAGAGAATGGAGTTTCTCTCTCTTCATAATATTTATACGGACATTAAAACTTGCAGAAATGGTGATTTTAATAAGAGAAGGTGACCGATAATATATGTGATAAGTAGTTTACGTATTATTTGATAAGCACATGTGGTTCTAATATGAAGAGACGATAAGTTAGTTAGGTTATCATTAAGAACAGTGTATACGACTTAGCCGACTACATTTCTCGACGTTATCGGCTGGGAATCTCTAGTTGCCAGCTGTACTCCATGGAGCTATAATCCTCTACATCATAGAAGTTTTGCACTGAGAATGTATTACCGTAGATCTGCTGCTTTGACTCCGAAGAATGCAATCCAACGGTTAGTGTTGAATTAGGTGAGTGAAGTAGCTATGTCAGCGTGTCGCAGAGTCGTCGCAGATCCCTCACGACACGACAAAGCTTTTCCCTGCGAAATGTATCTGAGGTATTTACCCTCGAATTTAAGGGAATATTACGGTATCTGCCATTGAGCTATATTCATCTCGACTCTCGAGATGCGGTACGCATTTAACGTCACGTGATGGAGAGATGATAAATTGGGATTATGATATTGAGGTGTTGATCTCACGATTTACGTCGGAAACTCGTCATGTAGTTATCGTCATTGTCACGCGAAACGATACAGTATAATTCGCTTTGGCTGATTTAGGAAAAAGATAAATCTTTAATTGACAATATTACCTATTATTTCTCCTACAGTCCTACTTCTTCCGATATTCTAAAAAGTTTACCTCTATAAAATCTCGTACTAATTATTATCGGCAAGATGATGATAGCATATTATTTTATACTTTTTATTATTTTTTGAAAATCTGTATTAATACATAAATTTATAACAAAATTCTATATAAAATATCTATTTAAAATTTTAGAATAATACACAAACATTTATGTTATTCTATATTAAATCCTAAATTATATAATGACTCTAAAAACTAACACAAATTTTTGTATGTTTAAACACTCTTATTATATAGATATTTGATCGAGTACTCACTCACGAACAGTTCGGATTTTTCTCAAACTTGTAGAGTTTTGGAGATGCTATATATGTTGGATATTTTAGAATAAATGATTGGCCGAAAAAATCTCTAGTTTGATTTATATTTATATATATTACATATATGGTAAAGAAGTTATATATTCGTAAATGTTTATATTATGAATTGGTAAAGTACATATATTTATATGTTTGGTGAAATATATACTTATATTTAGCAGTAAAATTTAGGTGTGAAGATTCGACACGGACTGCGTTAAATACAATATGAACTATGCCAAATTGTCTGAGAGAAAGCTGTATTCAAACTGTGTCGAATGTAATACGGGCAGTGTTAAATGCAATACATATCATGTCAATTCTCTGAAAGAATTTTATTTTTGTTCAAACTTTGACACGGGTCGTATCAGAGACAAAACGAATCGTATTAAATATGTAAAACATGAACAAATGCGATTTTTCGCATAAAAATTGATAAATTGATGCAACTTTTGATGACGTTTCTTGCGAGTAGAAATGTAATTCATTCTTTGAAAAAACATATAAAGTTATTAAGGGGAACATCAAAATTATTGTGCTGGTACTACAGAAAGCATTGTACAGGAGGTTCATGCCCATATTCTACAGTTTCGTTAGTACAGCTTTATAGGATAGTGATTGGTCCTTTGTTTGTTATGTAGCCTTTATTCTTTATTTGTGTATAAATTGAGATGTACAGCTCATTTTCTAAGTAAGTGAGGGGAAATACAAAGTTCAGGAATCTCTCTCTCATCTCTGTTCTTCATCTTCTTCTTCAACTGTTCATTGCTCCATTGCAGACCTGTGTTTCCAAAGCTTCCTCTGATACACTTCGAAATGGTATCAGAGCCTCACACGATCCAGATCTATTTTTCTTTCGCTTTCTAAACCTGTTTCTTCTTCTTTTTCAACCTTCTCCAACCTAACCCTATTTCTTCTTCGATTTACCTTCTTTCAACCATGGCCGACGATTCCCCATCTGAAATTTCTTCCACTTCCGTTACCCAAACCGAAAACCCAAACACAAACCCAGATCCCTATTCCAACCCCTTATTTCTTCATGCTGCCGATACATCAAGCATCACCCTCGTCGCTGAAAAACTCACCGGTGAGATGAACTACACCCTTTGGTCTCGTTCCATCACCAAATCTCTCCTCGCCAAGAACAAACTCGGTTTTGTTTTGGGCACCATACCCAAACCTGAAACCACCCACAGAGACTTTGGAGCATGGTCTAGATGCAATGCCATTATCTGTACATGGTTGAGCAACTCTGTCTCTCCTGAGATTGGAAGCCTAATCATGTACCTAGATGAAGCAGACATTATCTGGCAGACCCTGGAGACCAGGTACAAGCAGACCAATGTTTCGAAGATTTTTCATGTCGAACAGAAACTCGAAACTCTACAACAAGGTTCCATGGAGCTCAACACTTTCTTCACAAAGCTCAACGCTCTGTGGGAGGAGTTAAAGAGCTATGAGCCTTACCCAGTTTGCACTTGCAGAGGATGTACCTGTCAAGCGAACAAGAAGCTTCTTGAGCTTCTAGACAGACGCAATGTGGTCAAGTTCTTAATGAAACTGAACGAGTCCTACCAACCTGCTCGGCGCCAGATCTTAATGGTCGATCCCCTTCCTAGCTTGTCGAAGGTGTACAACATGATCGCTCAGGAGGAACACCAGCGCCATGCCTCTTCTCCTTCTCCGAACTCGGTCGTTTTTCAGACCACCGTTGTCTCTAGTGCCAGACCTCGTTCGCCATTCTCGTCGACCAACAAGTCCAGGCCAGTTTGTGCTCATTGCGGGATGCAGGGTCATACCATTCAGAGGTGTTACAAGATACATGGCTACCCACCTTCTTCTCGTTCCTCAGCTTCGGACACCACTATGGTTTCCAACTACAAGCCACCTCTCCTTCCGAAGCCTCGTTTTGGCGTTGGTTCCAAGTTTCAGTCCTCTGTGAATATGATCACCTCTGACAAGGAAAAACAAAGTACTGATGTTTCTTCCCCTGCATCCACCACAACCACTCTAGCACAAGCTCAAGCTCTGTTCGAGAAATTTCAGTCTCAGCTCAAGACCCTTGGTAGCTCTTCTACTAACTCAGACTTGGTCACCAAACCATCTTCTCAGCCATCACCAGGTATTCTCTCTGTCTTACCCGACCATTTCTTTCTTTCCACCATTAACTCTTTTTTTAGTAATTCTCCTTTTACTTGGATCCTGGATACTGGAGCTACAAGTCATGTTTGCTGTCATTTTTCTATGTTCTCGGATATTCAACTCATTCCTACCATGACCGTTACCTTACCGAATGGTGCTGTCTTGACTGTCTCTCAATCCGGCACTGTTAGGCTCTCAGACACTCTCATTTTACACTCTGTTTTATACATCCCTTCCTTTTATTTTAATCTGCTGAGTGTTAGTGCATTAACCAGGGATAATCCTTATACGATCACTTTTTCTCGTTCCTCTTATATCATTCAGGACCCTACGCGGGACTTGATGATTGGGAATGGTGATCAACAACACAATCTATACCTCTATCAAGTGCAGCAGCCTCTTTCTTCTGCGCACTGTTTATCCAAGTCCCTGTGTACAGCACTATCAGTAGTTCCAGTCAATATATGGCATAGCCATTTTGGTCATCCCTCAAGATACAAAATCCAAGAGTCTGGTTCTTCTCCTTTGCATCTTCAGTTTCTACCCACACGCGATGCCAATGCTGACTGTTCTGTATGTCCCTTGGCAAAGCAACATCGACAGGCCACATGTCGGCTAACCCTTTTGATTTGATACACTTAGATACCTGGGGTCCTTTTCATTTACCCAGTATAGAGGGATACAAATACTTTCTCACTTTGGTTGATGATTTTACCAGACTCACTTGGATTTATATGATGCGTTGCAAAAGTGATGTAAACACTCTTTTCCCAGCTTTCTTATCTTATATTGAGAAGCATTTTGCTATGTCTGTTAAATCAATCAGATCTGATCATGCCCCAGAACTGAAATTCTCTGAACTCATCTCCAAAAAGGGCATCACTCATCAATTTTCGTGTCCCTATACACCATCCCAAAATTCCGTTGTTGAGCGGAAACACCAACATATATTAAATGTAGCACGGGCACTCATTTTCCAGTCCAACGTTCCATTATGTTACTGGGCAGATTGTATAAGGACTGCAGTTTACCTTATCAATCGAACCCCATCACCAATTCTTGACAACCAATCCCCCTTTGAACGACTAACCAAAACAGAACCTACCTATTCACACCTTCGAGTCTTCGGTTGTCTTTGTTATGTGTCCACCCTTACCAAAGATCGTCATAAATTCTCGGCTCGTGCTACGCCTTCGGTGTTTCTTGGATACCCTCCCGACATTAAAGGATACAAGGTTCTCAACCTTGAATCCAATGTCGTTTCAATTTCTCGGGATGTTATTTTTCATGAGACCATATTCCCATTCAAAGATAAACCTGTGTCGACTGCTTCTTTGGATTTCTTTACATCTCCTTCACAGCCATTTTACCTATATGACTCTTCTTTTGTCATTCCTTCTGATCCAAATCCTACCACCATCACTCAAATATGTCCACGAGTTGAATATCCTGAGAACATTAGAAAATCACAGCGACAGACTAAGCCTCCTGCTTATCTCAGTGACTACCATTGTTACCTTCTTCGACATAACACTACCCTCCCACATACATCAAAAACTCCATACCCGCTTTCTTCTTTCCTTTCCTACACCAAACTCTCTGAACCTTATCGTTTTTTTACCCTGTCTATTATGACCGAAACAGAACCCAAAACCTATCTTCAGGCCATCAAGTCTGATAAGTGGCGAGCTGCTATGGAAACTGAGTTAGCTGCTCTTTCTCGGGCTAATACTTGGACTGTTTGTGCATTGCCCTCTGATAAACATCCGGTTGGCTGCAAATGGGTATTTAAAACCAAGTATAATGCTGATGGAAGTGTTGACAAACACAAGGCAAGATTAGTAGCCAAAGGCTATACTCAAATTGAAGGCTTGGACTACTTAGACACTTTCAGTCCTGTAGCTAAGTTAACTACAGTTCGACTAATCTTGTCTCTTGCAGCTTCACAGAATTGGTTTTTGCAGCAGATGGATGTCTCCAATGCATTCATCAATGGTGATTTGTCAGAAGAAATTTATATGCTCTTACCTCCTGGTTACTCAACTTTGACTGGTGCTTCTTTGCCTGAGAATTCTGTTTGCAGACTTAATAGGTCATTATATGGTCTGAAACAAGCCAGCCGCCAATGGAACATAAAGCTGTCTGGAGTTTTGATTTCAGCAGGTTTTCAGCAATCTGTTGGAGACAATTCCTTGTTCATCAAACGCAATGGGCCTTCTATCATACTTATTCTGATTTATGTGGATGATATCTTGATCGCCGGTAATGATGAAGCACTGATTTCTGCAACTAAATTCACTCTGCACCAGAATTTTCAAGTCAAGGATTTGGGTCAACTCCGATACTTCCTTGGTATTGAGATCGCTCGTTGCTCTACTGGTATACATTTGAATCAACGCAAATACACTTTGGAGCTTCTAGAGGAATATGGTTTATTGGGAGCTAAACCTGTTGGTACTCCCATGGATACCAGAGAGAAGCTTGGTCTGCATTCTGGTGAGCCCTTACCTGATGGTTTGTTTTACAGGCAGTTAATCGGGAAGCTCATTTACTTATCTGTAACTCGACCTGACATCTGCTTCGCCGTTCAGAAGCTTAGTCAGTACATGTCCCAGCCTCGCACAACTCATTTGAAAGCTGCTTTTCGGGTGCTAAAGTATCTGAAACAGGCCCCTGCACAGGGTCTTTGGTATTCAACTTCGTCTTCGATTACACTCAGTGCCTATTCTGATGCTGACTGGGCTTCATGCCCCGACACTAGGCGATCAATCACAGGTTACTGCGTGTTCTTGGGTTCTTCTTTGAGCTCATGGAAGGCCAAGAAACAGCCCACTATCTCTCGAAGTAGCTCTGAATCCGAATACAGAGCATTGGCCCATACTTCTTGTGAATTGTTGTGGTTGACTTCGATCTTGGCAGAATTACAGATTCATTGCCCTAAGCCGTTCACTATATTTTGTGACAATCAATCTGCACTTCACTTGGCAAGCAATCTGGTTCACCATGAGCGTTCGAAACATATCGAACTTGACTGTCACTTCATCCGAAATCACATCAAGAACGGTTTGCTGAAGCTTTTACATGTCTCCTCTCATCAGCAAGTTGCAGATATCATGACAAAACCTCTGGCTTCTGATCGATATCAGTTCTTGCTCTCCAAGATGGGAATACATAATTTGTATTCTCCATCTTGAGGGGGCATATTAAGGGGAACATCAAAATTATTGTGCTGGTACTACAGAAAGCATTGTACAGGAGGTTCATGCCCATATTCTACAGTTTCATTAGTACAGCTTTATAGGATAGTGATTGGTCTTTTGTTTGTTATGTAGCCTTTATTCTTTATTTGTGTATAAATTGAGATGTACATCATTTTCTAAGTAAGTGAGGGGAAATACAAAGTTCAGGAATCTCTCTCTCATCTCTGTTCTTCATCTTCTTCTTCAATTGTTCATTGCTCCATTGCAGACCTGTGTTTCCAAAGCTTCCTCTGATACACTTCGAAAAAAGTATTTTTTTATCACGAATTCAAATCCAAATGTAAAGATCCGCTGAATTTTTGGATTATAAAAAATATATATTTATCTATATATATATATAATATACATACTTATAAAATACGTATTTTTATATATATTCATATGTTTATATATATATTCGGCGAACATGACACAATAAGGAGAAGAAAAAGTTACGGTAGCAAATCTTTACGAGGAAGAAAAAGGGGGAAACCCAGAAAATGCCACGAGTGAAGCCGAGCAAGAATGATGAAGAATCCTGAATTCAGCTCATCCGTTTTCTGAATCCAGAATTACAGTCAATGAGCCTCTGAGACGGCTCTCTAACGCTTGAGACCACAATTGACGACTTTTTCAAAAACCAGAAATGATCATCATATGAGAACAAGGGACCAAAAGAAAGCTGCGAAATTTGATGGGTTTCTTTTTTTTTTTTATGTGATTAAGAGAACTAACCGTAGATTTTCCTCCAATGGTGGTAAAAGGAAAGAACCCTAGGAAGAATGTTGTGAGAGAAAGGCATGGGGTGGGAGGAAGCTTTGAGCATCATCCCGACAAGTTCTCTGACGTTGCCGATGAAGAAGTGGTAAGGAGGACCACGGATCCCCTGTTTCGAGAAATGCTCTTCGATCTTTCTTGGTCTCCACCAGAGCAAGGCCACGCCTTTCACCATTACACAACCCACCATTACAGACAGAAACAGAACCTTGGGGCTCAGCCAATTCGTTTCATCCTCCATTGTTGGCAACCAGAAAACACAGAGAGAGAGAGAGAGAGAGAGAGAGAGGGTGAGGTGGTTGTTGCAACGCGAGGAAAATTACGGTGTCGAAATTTTTTTTTTTTTATTATTATTATTATTATTATTATTATTATTATTATTATTATTATAATTTGGGTTGTTACCGAGATAGAAGAGAAATATTTTAAAAAATGGATAAAAATTAAAGGGAAAAAAAGAGACGATGTAACAAAAAACAAGAGAAAAGAGAAACTTATAAAAGGGAAAAGAGTGGGAGGAAAGGGTTAGACCAAAAAAAAATTACAAATCACATGAGGTTTTTTAACACAGGTTAAAATTTTATTAATTTTATAAATAAATTATAATTTTTAATTTATAAAGATGGGACATGAAACTCTACCTAATTACATATGGTTCCGTCCATGGTCTGTGTGTATCACTCTTGTCTCATTAACATTATACATCGTCGTTTTCACTCTCGATTTAATCTATCAAACCAACACAAAAATCGATAAACGGTTTATTAAACCACTCGAATCCTAATCCGCTAACCGAAATAACGATTAGAAGATTAAATTTAACCGATCCAATTAGCCTCATTTACCATCTTAAACACTAGTACAGCAGGAATGATCAATTGTAGTTTTAAAGTGATTCAAACAATTAGTATTGTTAAATTTAAATTAAATGTTTAAATCCATAACGATAACAAGTATAAATTTAATTTTATTATAAAGATTACTGTACTTAAAAGCATGTGGATTTATAAGCAGCCTAGTGTATGATGTATATTCTCACTGTCAAGTGTCAATACACATTTTTGCATTAACTCCAATATTTAAAATATTTTATTTGTCCTAGTTTTAGTTTTAGTGAGCTAAAACTTTTAGATATATTTCATGTATATTTTAATTATTTAGGTTAGGTGGGTCAACATCTGACTATAAATCAAAGGCTTACTAAAAATATTAATAACGTTTTTAATTAGGATGTCACTGTCAGACAGCAACCTATTGATGCAATAGGATTCGCATTTTTTTCCACATTATATATATATATATAACTTTTTTTTCTTTTTCTTTTGTATCAGATGTGGATGTGGAGCTCTTTATTTTGAGTCACCGAGTGCATGTGCATGATGTAATTATTATTATTATTATTATTATTATTATTATATAATCTACCTTTTTGCTTTGTCTTCCACGAACAATTAATAAAATTTTAGTATTTCTTGCGATGAAGAACATATTCATGATCGTCTATATGATAACAATCTACCCATTAAGGTGATTCAATGGTATGGTAGATGATAAACTTATTTTAAAATTTTGGGTCTGATTTTAATAGTAAAGAGGAAATGACGCAATTAATTACGTGATTAAAGATAATTCTAAACTTAAAATATTAAGTGGATCACATGCAATTAATTAAGTGGATCAATTGTGTGGTAAAAGAATTTAATTTAAATATATCTGAAAAAATTAACGAATACGCATTAGATCTTCAACAAACCAATGATTATATTCACTTGTAAAGATCATGAATTATAAATCTTTTTCATTCGAGCTTAATTCAACCCACGAACATAACTCATATGAGTTTGTTTCTCTTTACAACGTGAATTCTGCCACCAAAACACACCCCAAATATTTCCATACTCCCCTGAATGATTCGCCACTATTAATACTTTCGGACTCCCCCTCAATTACAATTCACTTTCTCTCAAATGACACTCACCAGAATAAAAACTCTCTTGGAATAGAATAAACTCTCTCAAGTTCTCTCTTTTTGTGTGTGTTTTTTTTATACTCCAAACTCTTTCTTTTATATATGGTCAGATGTATTGCAGATCTGTTCTTTGAGATTTGGTTTTATCTTTTTGTAGATCTTTTTTATATATATCTCTTAACTCCAAAAAATTTGATTCAATTTCATCTTCCTGATTTGATTTTATCTCTTCGGGATTTGATTTTGTCTTTGCAATCTCCTAGAACTTTTAAGAATCAGTATCATTTAACCACAAAACAAGTTCTTTCCTACAAGTGTTTTAGTTAAACACAAATATTAGCCACGTAAACCCTAACAACATCATAATAATTTTTTGAGAAGGGAGGAAGACATCATTACGAGAATACAATTGTCAAACCATTCTCAATTACCACACTTTATATATATATATATATATATATATATATATATATTCTTTTATCTTCTATCAAATCAAATACAATTATTCAACACCTTTAAAAGACATTATTATGATTTAAAATATAACTAAGAAACTGTCAAAATTGTTTTTTTTTTAAATTTGCTCCATTTATATAGAGAGAGAGAGAGAGAGAGAGA
>NW_010964598.1:1463625-1473777 GCF_000463585.1 Tarenaya hassleriana | reverse complement strand
TATATATATATATATATGTATTAACACGATATATAAAGATTCGCCCATATAATGTGATAAATAGAATAAAAACATTTACATCACCGTACTGTGCATCTTTTCCTTGTATTATATTTTATGGCGTGATATAAAGTGGTCCATCTTCAAACAATAGCTCCAGTTATTGATTTATATATACGCATCTTGAAAAATATGTCAACAAATACATATTAATGAAATAATAGCTAGCGATAAGATTGTATACAAAAATATCATAGAACTAATTATATTATTTGGCAATTGGCTATATTGTTTATATTTTAATTTTACAGCACAATCCAAAACTCTCACTTTTATCAAACATTTTCTTGTTCAGATCCAAATCAATTATAAGATCTGTTAGACTATATTTACAAAATACAAAATTCGATGATGGTCGCTGCTTTCTTATTTTATTTTATTTTCATGTGCAATAAATAAAACAATATTTTCATAAAATTCTCAATCATCAATAATTAGGATGCTATTTTTCTGTACATGATTTAGCGTGTGATTCCCACGCGCTACTGCCCACAAAAATCTAGGATAGATCCCATCAATCAATTTAATAAAAGGAAAATATTTATAGAAATTTTTTTTCCTAATATATCAAATGAGCTCTACGAAAATACCAACAGATATTTAAATTTGCTAAAAAACACAATCTAAGCGATTAAATTTAGTATCATATTATTATTAGAAATTAATGTTATTTTTCGTCAAGTTAGCTTTACTTGCGTGCAATAGGACTGGGCATTTAAATCCGTTATCCACGGATTTGCGGATACCCAATCTTATGGATACACGAAAAACGGATACTCGACATTGAATGAAGATGAAGACGGGTAACGTAAGATGAAGACGAAGACGGATACTAGTTTTATTTTTTTAAGATGGATATCTGTGGATATCCGTAAATATCTTAAAATGATTAAATATCTTATATTTTTTAAATTATTTATTTAAATATTAAATTTTAACTTTTAAAAATTAATATATATTTAAAAAACTTATATTAATCTATATAATTTCAAATAAATATAATTTTTTTAATATTTTAAACATATTTTTAAATTAACTAATTTTACTAAATATTTAGTTTATATTTATTTTTTAAAAAATATTTTACGAGTACGGATACCCGCGGATATCTATCTCTTAGTCGCAGATATCCGGTCGATGGATATCCGGTGTTAATGAGATAGAGAACGAGACTTTGTTTTTATGAAATCCGCGAAGACGAAGACAAAGACGGATATCTCCAAAATCGCGGATATCCGACTCGTGTCCATTTATAATCTGCAAAACAAAAAATCAACACAAAATATTATAATAAATAATACGATAGCAGATTATATACTTTTTTTTTAATCAAAATATGATAAGCTTCCTAATATCATTAGAAAATCTCAGAAATATCTATTATTGTGAAATACGAGGGAGTTCGATTTACGAAAAGGTGGTCACAAAAGCTTTAAAATTATTCTGCTGAAAAAGGACTCCATTTATTTATTGTATTAAAGAAGCAATTGATGTCTATTTAAAAGAAAAAAATACTAATAAATGGGTGAACAAAAAAGGAAAAATGTATTCGATTTACTGCCAAGATATTAATTATTTATTAGTGTGAATATATATTAATTGTTGTTATTATTGAATTATAATAGCAGTAATAAAATCTGAACGCCCTCGAGAAGCGAAGAGCATAGGTGCTCCACCATTGGTCACTCTCCACTTGTGTCCCCTCTTCTTCAATATCTCATCTACTCATCTCGCGAGAAATTGTTGCCTTTCTCGGGAGAAGTTGTCGGCTGTCTGGGGCCATGATGGGATTAAATTAAACATTTAATATTAACTTTTACGATATTTCGCTGAAATATTTTCTAATTCCAAAAAAGGAATTAAAATATATGAATATATAACGTGGACTAATTTCCACGTATCCAGTAAATAGTTCTAAATAGTGTCTAGTAATTTGACAAATAAATATAATATTTTTTTGTTTGTCGTATAGTGATGATAGCGACTATTTTATGTCAGAACCACTTAGATCTATGGCACGAAAAAAAGAACATCTTAGATTTAAAAAAAACCTCGTTTTTTTTTTAGTTTTTTTTATGAGCCACTTATGGAATGTACCAGTTGTGTTCGAAACGATATTAAGAAAGAATCAGCGGGAATTTCCAGATATATTACTCAAAAGAATCGGCACAATACCCCTAGTCGATTGGAATTGAGAAAATTCTGTCCCTATTGTTACAAACATACAATTCACGGGGAAATAAAGAAATAGATAAAATTGAGTGTTTGTATGTCAACTTTTAAGAACAGGACTAATGACAGTATCTATCTATTATTAGATATCTAGTTATATATATATTTTATTGTTTATAACATATACTTTTCGACCTCGTGTAATTTTACATGGTATTTATAAAATAGGGAATAAATAGATATAAATGCGAAATGTATTTGATTGAAGATAGTAGATTTCGAATTTTGTGCTCTAAAGATAAATAAGGGATATTAGCCAAAAAATCTTATACTTTTTTTTTTCAGGTCGACGAATATAATATAATTTATAATATATATAAGTTGTAGATATATATATATATATATATCTTTTATTAATTATAAGTAATTTTATTTTTAATATATATATATATATGAATTTATATATATGTATATATATATATATATTAATCTAAATAAATTATTTAATTTAAATTTTATTTAAAATGGTGATGTGTTATAATTATAATGATGTATATATGATTTGAAATTCATATCATTATCATATCATCATTTCTGTTTAAGTTGTTGGGGGTTTCGACAAATTTTTAAAAAGTTCAGGGTTTTATAGATTAATCACTCCAAATATAGGATTTAATTCCTAATAAAAAAATATAGAGTTTTTTCATCGATTTGATAAGAATATTGAGTTTTTTTTTTACGATATCCGGATGAATAATAATAGTAAAGAGAAAAATCGAAATGGGTTGTTGACGAGAACAATGATCATGGGCGGATCTATGCTATAAGTTATGGAGGCATATGTCCCTACTCATTTTATTTAAAAAACTTAATTTCAATATAAATTTCATAAATTTCTAACAAAAATTGTTAAATGCCCCCCATAAAAAATTTAAATTTATCCCTTAAATTATAGTAATTTTTATATTACCCCATTAATAAATTTTCTAGATCCCTCCATGCGTATTATTTATTTATTTATTTTAATCGCCTAATATCATAGCCAACAGAATCAAAATGAAAATGCAAGCAGTCTTTCCTAATTTTCAAGGAGTCATCATTTTTAAATCCACATAATGTTCGTATAGTAGACTATATATCTATATATATTTGTTATTTAATTATATATATATATATATATATATATTCGTCAGGCGCGTTGGTCAATCAGACATCAATTAAGACCATAGTCTTGCATTATGAGGAGTACGACTTTTTTTGTCCAGTTATTTTGGTCATTTTCAACCATAAAAGACTTTAATTTATAAACACACGACATCTGTTTGTTTATTAATTTAATTTATTTTCGTGTACTTTATTATATTTATCCACAATTTAAAGTTACTTGGTGCATTAAACTTGGATTCAATACCCTATAATTATTAACCTTTACCAAAGTATTACATTTCTATAATTTTTAATTATTTCATTAATATCTACAAAAGAATATAAGACTTAAGAATTTAACATCTTCGGAAAAATTAATTTGATCAAATACCATATTTAGTTATATGTCTTTCAATTGATTAAACATATACTCACTATTAATTAGGCACTATTAATTAGGAGTGTCAAACTCAACTCGCTAGTTAGCTCATTATCGATTCGTTTTTTTAGCTAGCCAAGTTATCATTTTTAAATCTTGTTTAGAAACTAACATAACGAGTCAATTCGTTACAGCTTACGAGCCTGATAAATTAGTTCGACGAGTTATGAACTGATTCGTGAGGTAATGTATTTTTTCAAAAATTATATATATTTTTATTTTTTTTATATACGTTATAAAAAACTATTATTCAATTTAGCTTTTTATTGATTATATATAGTATTATTTTTATATTTTAATATTTAAATCTTATATCAAATATCATTTTATTTGATATAAATTTTTAGTATAAATAAAAAAATATTATATTTATTTCTATTTTGTGAATCACCTCGTTTAGTTTGGAAAATTACGAGTTGAACTTAACCAATTTTTTTTTGTCTCATTTAAAAACAAATTGCACCCAAAACGAAACGAGTCGACCGAGCGTACTATTAATCCGTGCAAAAAAGTCATTAATTAATTATTTTTTAAATTTATGGTAGGCCCAACTTTACAGCCCATATGTAGTCTCTTGTTGGTTGTTTCAAGGCCCAATGCGATCAAGTAGATTTTGAGGCCCAAATGCATGCCTTGCATATTTCTATCATGTTAAGTCGCAGAAATAATTTTTAGATGAGAAAATAAAATCACCGGCGTAGAATTTTAATCGAACACAGGCGACGTCAACTCGTAGGTTAATATGTTATTTTATAAATCTACCGTATAATATGAAATTGTATATTTTTTGGTGCATTATTGCTGAGAAAAATATTAATATGGAAATAAAAAACATATAATTTTTAAAAAATATTTAAGCTTTACAATATTTTCTTTTTAAAGTAACTCTGATATCTAATATTTAAACTTGTTTATTTGGACCAGTAAAATAGAATGCAAAACATTTGTCCCGTCCCAAATTTAAACCTTAAATTTTAAAAAAAAAATCATTTGGTTGTTTTCCGATTCTAGAACTAATTTGGGCCTAGCTATATGATACCCGATCATCAAAAAATCTGCTATTTGATATTTTGCCAGATTAGTTAAAATAATCTGCTTAGAACACAGTTTCCATACATAATATAACATATACGTCGTTAATAAAAAATAATATAACATATATGGTTATTATATTATCTACATTTCATTTGGTTATGATGTTTGATCAAATATTTTTACTCCACCAAACCCGGGGGTTAGTGTTAAAAAATATGATTTTTTTAATGTTTAATTTTATATCAACAAGATTATATCTTATACTATAACTCAATTTACATAATCTATAATTATAATTCCTAACCTATATTTATATGAACCTTTTCTTTATTCAATAAAAAAATCAAGGAAAAGTAACAAAACCACACCAATAGCGCTCTCTCGCTCGCTCTCGGAGAGCTCTGCGATCCAGCAATTTTGAACGAGACAGAAAGATCCCATCTTCCATCATCTACGATCTTGAACAATCTGTGAGTGTAGTTCATTAGGGTTGTTCTTGGATCTGGCGAATGGATAGCAATTATTCGGTAATTCCCAAAAATTCTTAGAACTCCAAAAACATACCGACAATGGGAATCCAGGAAAACCCACAAGTAAATTGCTTCCTCCTGACGAAGAAAGCTTCGTGAATGATTTTGACGATCATGGTAATGGTTTTGGTGCTGTGGGTGTGGCAGATGGGGATGATTTCGACTTCGACGTCGGTGATTATGCGCTTGTTCATGGCAAATCGAATAATACTGGGTCTGGGATTTATGGGGCGGTTTTCAATCTCACAACGTCGATTATTGGTGCCGGAATCATGGCATTGCCTGCTACCATGAAAGTTCTGGGCTTGATTCTAGGGTTTGTATTGATTATTTTGATGGGGATATTATCTGAGATTAGTGTTGAATTGTTGATCAGATATGCGGTTCTTTACAAGGCTAGATCGTACGGCGAAGTCGTGCAATGTGCTTTGGGCAAAACCGGTAGGGTTCTGTCCGAAATCTGTATTATAGTGAACAATGCTGGTGTTCTTGTGGTGTATCTAATAATCATGGGCGACGTGATGTCAGGCTCACTGCACCACATCGGGGTTTTCGATCAGTGGTTAGGTAATGGCGTTTGGGATCACCGTAAAGTTTTGATTTTGATCGTTGTCGTGATCTTTCTGACTCCGCTCTGTTCGTTGAACAAGATTGATTCATTGAGCTTGACCTCGGCCGCATCTGTTGCTCTTGCTGTTGTATTTGTGTTGGTCTGTTTCATCGTTGCTACGATTAAGCTTATCGAAGGGACCATTGACCCGCCAAGAATGATGCCCGATTTCGGTTCCAAGAAGGCGATATTGGATCTCCTCGTTGTCATTCCTATCATGTCAAACGCTTACGTTTGTCATTTCAATGTCCAACCGATCTATAACGAGCTCGAGGGTCGGTCCCCTCAGAAGATGAACCAGGTAGGAAGGATCACCACTGCTGTTTGTGTTGTGGTATACGCTTCCACGGCTATATCTGGTTACCTTCTCTTCGGTAAGGACACTGAACCAGATGTTCTTACAAACTTTGACAAAGACCTCGGCATCCGTTTTAGCACTGCCTTGAATTACATTGTCAGAGTCGGATACATTCTCCATCTGATTCTTGTCTTCCCTGTAATCCATTTCTCCCTGAGGGAAACCGTCGATAACTTAGCTTTCGAGGGTTCTCCTCCTCTTTCGGAAAGCATGTAATAAAAGTCTGAAAAATTGGATCTTTGGCCCTTACGATTGTCTTGCTGGTTCTTATCTACATCGGGTCGACCATGATCCCGAATATATGGACAGCTTTCAAGTTCACGGGCGCAACATCAGCCGTTTCTCTAGGTTTTACATTCCCAGCTCTTATATCTCTGAGATTAGGAAAACAGGGGGACAGGTTAAAACTCGGGGAGAAGTCTCTGTCATGGTTAATGCTGATCTTGGCTGTTGTCGTTAGCATCGTTGGAGTCATCGGCAATATATACAGCATGAGAAGCAAATCAGATTGATTCTTAAGCCCTTTCGGGATATTTTAGGATACAAAAAAACAGAAATTTTCGTAGAGTAGTGAACCAGGGGCCTCGGGTTTGAGGCTGACATTCCTGGCGGGATCTCAGTTAGCAGCTCTTGTCCAGGCAGAGCGGGAAGATTTCCCGGCTTGTGAAATTGTTTAGGGTAACGAGCCTTTCCTTGGCCCGATACTCGGATTCTTATGTATACAAACCTTGTCATATGCCACGATTTCGCCATTTGAAATGAAACATCTCTGTTTCCTCTTTTTTTTTTTTTTTTTTTTTTTGTTAACGTGGGGAACCCCTGTGACTACCTACCCTTACAAACGGTGCCGAACTGGCCACCACCCGCGCCTAACAGTCCCCATGGACCTCAGTCCGCCGGACCTGGCCACCAGGCGCGCCTAACGCTCGGGCCGTAGTTGGGCTTAGGCGCCTGCAGGTCAAACCCCCCGCCCACGCGCACGAGCCTGCAACACACGCGGAGGAGGTAAATCAGCCCATTAGGATGAACTGACAGGCGATCAGGTCAAGCGTAAGGAAGAGCGATGTTGGGATTCGATCCCTCCACCTCAGGGTTGCTCACCCTGCTCCCTTACCACCTGACCTGGCCCCGAAGGGCGTAGTTTTAGCTCTTTGTTTTCCGCTTCCGCTGCTGACTAAAATTCTGTGAAGTAGAGAAGGTAACAGACTTGGAAAGAACATGGAACTGAAACTGCTTCCGTACTGTTATTAGATAGATCGTGTCGTTTTATACGTACATACATGTTTTGGAGAACCTGTCTTGACTTCCACCTTCCGAACCCGGTTATCTGGTTTTTGATGTTCCGGTTTATTCCGGTTAAGTTCATTCATAGATACCGAGTTACAACAACATTACGTCTTTCATGATCATGACGAAGAAGCCGATACAACAAAAAAGCCTTACCAACTCTTACACCGTTTTGCCGGTGAGCCGCCGGAAAAATACGCCGGAGACAGGCTAAAACGATACAAATTACACATCACAAAACACACCGAAAAGGCCGCTCGATAAAATCTGAGCAATACCCAAGATTTAGATTTGCGTCTATGATCAGATAAAATTCGTGTAAGACGTTTCTAATGACCCGAAGAAGTGTGTGGCAAGCGGAAAGAGCCTGAGGAGTAGAGGGCCTGATAAACCGGGCGGATTCTTACCGTCAGAACGATGCTTAGCAAAGTCCCGAGGCCGCAGACTCCAGCCAGGACCAAGAAAGTGAGGCGGAAGCAGTCAGGTCCGATACAGGTCTGAGTGGCTTGCTTCTCAGCTTCAATGTCATAGACATGACCAGCGAGAACGGCTGAGAAAATGGTGGCACCGATTGGGTTTCCGAGAAGAATGAAGTTGAAGTTGATCCCGAAATGTTTGAGACCAAAGAGCTCAGAGACAGTGGAGATGGACACAAACTGAAACCCCATGCCAATGGCTATGAGGGCAGTTGCAATGTAAATGGTGTGTTCCAGAGCTGTGGCAAAGAGGAGAAAGGTGAGTGCCATCAACAACTGTGAGGCGCCCATCCAGAATGTTCTCGGAAGCGTTCTTGACCTGAGAGAAACGCGTTAATGGCACGAGTCCAGTATTAGGGTTAGTGAAGAGAGTAAGGAAGAATGGAGATTGACAATGGAAGAGGGTGTGTTTTTATGTTTTACCTGACAAAGTGCTCGGAAATGGCACCTGAGGTGAGACGACCGATGAAGTTGCAGAAGCTGAAGAGACATAAGAGTATTGTTGTATCCTTAACACCGAAAGCGAAGCCAATCTGTGCAAGGTTGTTCGAGACAGTCACACCAGAACCCATGCCGAGGAAATACACAAACCATAGTAACCAAAAATCCGCCTTTACAAACGCTTCCCCGAATTTGAAATCCTCTCCTCTTCTGGGTTTTCTCTTCTTCTTCACGGCACCTTCCCCTTCGGCCAGAAGTATCTCCATGTCCATTGGGTCCTCATCAAGGAGAGAGCCAAGGAATGAAGCTGATGGAGAAGAAGTGGCCAGCAAGGGCTCTTTCTGGGTTGATTCAGTTTCTTCTTGGGCAGAAACTTCCGAAGAATCTGGCAGAGGGCTGTTCCTCCTGGAACTTGCCCGGAAGAACGTCATCTTGATGGGGATTGCAAGAGGAGACATCAAAAGGATCACCATTGTCGCCAGTAGTATATATCTGACTACACTCGACAAGGAAACAACCTCACTCACGATGGTCGTGACAAGCAGATACATGGCAAGCAATATACTTGTCGTTAGGACAAAAGTGAAATGGGCATGCTCGGAAGAGTCTTCACCAAAAGCAGGAGTACATGGCCGGACAAAGTACATAACAAGTAGACATAAAACCGGGACACCAACCGTGAGGAGGAGAAGCAGATTTGAAGGAGAGTGGTAAAGCATCATGCTGTAGAGGACAGTGTATGCAGCTCCACTGATACCGACATAGCCTTTGAGAATGCCACCGACAGTGCCTCGGCTGAAAGGGAAGTTCCTCATGTTGGTGACAAGAATTGCTGTGTTAAACCAAGAGTTGCTATTCGTGGCGATGACCAGCGCAAGGAATAGCTGTCAGAACATCAAGGAAATATCGGTTTTAGGGTTCAAAAGAAACATGGAAGATCACAAGGGATCAATGAAACAACAGTCTATAGTGTTTTTCCTACATGAAAACAGAGAGAAATTTATAGCTTAGTCTCCTGTTCCAAGAACTCGTGAACAGTTTTCAAGCATCAGTTTCCAACACTGAAACTTCAACTCGAGAATGAATCGATTGACAGATTTAGAAATTACAAAAGGTTAGAGAAGATCACACATCAAGCTAGTTAAACAAATCAGCAAATCTCAATATCCTAACTGATAAAGCATAGATTGATCAAACAAAATCCCAACCCAGTAATTTTCTCACGACGATCTCAAATGGGTATCCAACAAATCAAACCAGAAACTCCAATCAAACATTCCCACATCGAAACTCGGAGTAGCCAGTAGTATCTTACCAGCCAAAAGGGCAGACCCTGAACGGTCTCGGTGACGGCGAGCCAGAGAACGCCGAAGCCGAGGAAACAAGCGGAGGCTCCGACGAGGAGCACCGCCCATGGCTGAAGCTTGTTGCTGGCATAGCCGGGGAGGAGACCGACGTTCTCTCCGAAGTCATTGGCAACACCCAAGATGGTGACCTGTTGTTGGTTGAAACCCAACACCGATTTCAGTGCGGCGGAGTAAAGCGGAAACGTCGCGCCGCTTCCCGCCGCCATCTGAACCCACACGGCGGGGGACACC
>NW_010964598.1:1455472-1463546 GCF_000463585.1 Tarenaya hassleriana | reverse complement strand
AGGAGGGGGGGGGGGGTCGTGTCGTGGAGTGGACCAATAAATACAGACTTATTGCAATTCAGATAAAATAATTCAATAAAGAGAAACACGCAAGTGGGTTATAGATCAAACGCCAAGTTGGAAACTATTCATCCAATTTTTGGTGTATTTTCATATATATTCTTTTTTCCTTTCACTTATATTTCATCTTTAGTTGTTATTATTCAGCATGCGCATTGATTATGGGACTTTGGTAATGTCATATTTTACGTGAAGAGTTGAAAGATATATCATATACATACATACATATATATATATATATTTATGAAATATCTATATCTATATATATATATATATATATATATATTTGCATAATAAAGAACCTTATTTGATATGCAAATATGTAATTTTCGGGACCAAAGTTGGTGGGGTTTCCATTCCAAGCACAGACGTGTTTGTGTTGAGAAAGAACATAGTATCAGTAGATGCTTTCCTTGTAAATCTCTGTGGTCCTCTTGACATTCTTGGCATAAGATCATAACGATTCTACTTACTTTTGTATTTTACTGAATATTTTATAATAATCTATATAATATAAAATACGAATGCACGTTAGGTGTCCATTCTCCACGTGCCGTGGGAAAACTAGATGAAATTCTTTTATTATTGAAGGTACCGCAAGTCTTTTCACGAGATTTCATTGGTTTCTTCCCCACAATTCTATTGAAAATTTGATACAACCGCCTAAAATTCTATAGATGTTTTCTTTTTGGTGAAACGTCAAACCCTTAGGAGGACAAGATCCTGATTTGCTGACTCCTCATTGGTCGGTGTCGACCGTGTGGGACCCACAGGAGACCTGAGTTTCAGTTCAGATCTAAGGACCGTACGGGTCAAGCCATCCGATCACACCGTGAAGATCGAGGTACTTAAATATTCATATCTCCAATCGATAAAGAGACGAAGAATCTCGAGAGAATAAATTTTTAAACAAATTCATCTAAACCTATTATCCCCACACCTACAAATTCGAACCCAAAAATCGGATTCTCCCCGTAGCCTAACCCATAGGGTGGACAAAATACCGAACCCTAAATAATCGAATCCAAAACAATCGTAAACCGAATAAATCGAATCCGAATTAACCGTAACCGAATATATCCGTTCATCCATCCATATATCATCAATTAATATGCAATATATTCTAAATCTAATTAAAAAAATTAAAATAATGATATTGTTTTATATAACTATGGTATATAAAAAAACAAAATATACATGTATTTTAATATTGTTTTTGTTATTTTTATAAGATATTTGTCTGAATTTTTTTATCGTTTTTTTTGTTTGGATAACCCGAACCAAATCCGATCCGAACCGATCCGAATCCGAACCGATTAAAAAAATATAACCGATTAGATATAAATATTTCAAATCCGAACTCGAAATAATCAAATCCGATTAAACCGAAGCCGCACAATCGCCCACCCCTACTCGTACCCAATTTCCAAATAGCCGATCTTGGATACTTGAAAATTCGGAAGCCAGTGCCAAATCCTATGTGCAAGAATTGTCGGCAACGGACATACACAGAGAAAGTAAACACTATGAATAACTAGAATTTGCAATAATAATAAGGGTGACACCCCGCAACAAGCAACTTATGATTGTTTTAAGTTCTCTTCTCTTCCCCTCTCTTATTCCAGCGAGAAAACGAGAGAGCTTTCTAAAGGGATCATGGCCATGGCGGCGGCATGTATGTAAACACATACATACATACATATATGTTATGTATATATATATGGAGATGGGGGGTTTGAGAACAGAGAAAATCAAGCAGCGGCGACGTAGTTCTCCCATGTGCCGTACTTGGAGCTGAAGGTACCACCTCCGAACTGCTGAGCGTACTCGCAGATAACGGCTCGAGCACATCCGTCCCACGTCTTTGCTATATCTTTCAGCGTCATCGGTTGCGACAAACTCCTCAGCGATATGCTGAACCTAGCCCTAGCTTTCGTCGACAGGTCTTCTTCATTCTCTTTGCTGTTTTACCAAAAGACATGACAGGAACTTATGTCCGGAACGCTGTTTCATGATTCGGGTTTTGTAAAAATCTTTGCTTTTTTTCTTTACCTTGTTTCAACCGGGAGTTTATCCAACAGAACCGGAGAGGACATCGGGTAGCCAGCGGGAACCAACAGACGCAGCGGTTGGATCGGGGACTAAAAAAAGCAGAAGAAAAGGATACGATTAGATCAAAAGGAATCTCTGTTTTGCTTTTGAGAGAGGTGAGAAATGTTTACCATTTGTGTCGAAGAGAGATGAGATTTCAACGACGGGCTCAGAGATATGGCTATGAACGAGAATCTGACAATGGTTCCTTCACCCCCTTCCGTTGTTGCGGCTACTGCACTCGGATCCGCATCTTCATCACTAATCTCAACCACTGTATCAATCAGTCCCTGGTTTATTTTCTTGATTTCTTCCATCAGAGCACGATTGGTCTGCAAGGCCCAACATCAAGATTAAGTCTTTATAATCATAAATTCCGACATATTCACGGGAAGTGTAAACGAAAACTGAACCTCGGTTCTTGGCCTCTTGCCGGAAGAAGTAGCAGTAGATTCAAGATCAGAAGTCTCCGGGCCACCAAACTGCTTGAAGTTATCACTAATGCTTCCTCCTCCTGATGAAGCAACACTTAACGGCACAGCCGTGGTGTGACGCTTCATTTTCTTCGTCCCCATCATCCCATCTTGAGTCATGAAGTTTCTTGCTTGAAGACGACACTTTGTCATCGCGACCAAGTCCTCGCCAACCGAAGCTCTCGACCCATTACCAGGAGCTGAACCAGCTATCCGATCCACCATGCTAACTACGGACCCGATATCACTGACCGCTGCTGAAAGAGCCTGAGCTGAGACAGACTTCATCTGATAACAGAGAGAGAAAGCTCCCCATATTCAAGAAAAACGTTGATACTGATAAAGTAGAGCTTAAGCAACAGATAAGGTTTTACTTACAGCTCTAATCAGGCGTTCGATAGGCTGTTCAGTGGCACTTGACTTGCCAGATGCACTTGTCAGAGGATTTACATTGACTCCATCAGGACTAGTAAACTCCTGAAGCAGAGGAGAGGCAGATATCCCGGGGGTGCCGATAGCAAGGGATTGAGCTACACCTTGCATTCCAGTTGCTTGTTGGCGTGCAATATTTCCAGCATTCGACAATGAAGATGCACCGGTCACGGGTTTCTCAGAATCAACTGGCATAGGGGATGGCACCAAGGGAGTTGAAGGAGATGGGACAACAAATGGAGAATTTGCAGATTGTAAAGGAGTTCCTGTCCTGTTGGCAGCTGAAAGATTTTTCTGGTCCTGAGGAGACATATGTTGTGCCATCTGTGGAGATGCACCTTGCGGGAGTTGAGGCGACGAAACAGAAAGTTGCCCTCCAGGTTTTAACCGTTGAAGAGGATAACCACGTTGACCTTGTAATGGATGTTGTTGAAACATTCCACGGCTGCCATTCATTCCCTGCCTCATTGTCAGATCATTCACATCGTTCATCTGCTGTAGTTGAGCCATTTGCTGTCTTGCTTGCAACTGTTGTTGCTGTTGCTGTTGCTGTTGTTGCTGTTGCTGCTGCTGATGATTAAGCATCTGATGCTTCTGCATCAGTTGTTGTTGCATCTGACGTTGTTGAAACTGTTGTTTCAGTTGCTGTTGATCCTGCTGTTGCTTCAAGTGCTGATGCTGAAGCATACCGGGATTTGACTGGGCGAGAGTAACGTTAGACTGCAATGTATTTAGCCCACTCTGTGTAGAGGCCGAACTATTATTCACTTGTTGAGGAGGATTTTGTTGCACCCCAACCTGCTGACCATTGTTCAGTGCATTCCCTTGGCTTGCTTCTATACTAGGAGCCAGTATTGAATTGGACATGTTCTGTTGTGGAGCCGAAACTCCAGGAAGAGATGATAGAGCATTGTGCTGCAAATTCGACAGGCCACTCTGTTGAGATCTTGCCACAGAACCTTGTATGTTCATCGGTTGCATCTGAGGGTTTGCTTGATTATCATGAGACTGACCTTGAACGGTCTGAGATTGAAGCTGTTGCATCTGAGATTGTGGAAGCTGCTGCCCTGGCTGCAGTGGCCTCCTCGGTTTGTTCGCATTCAAGAAATTTACAATCTGCTTCTCGTATGAACCCACCTTATCCTTCAAAGCAGGCAAGATATTGGGCTTTGTAACAGATAAGAAATTTATCATCCGTTCCAACATTATCTTGAATTGTTTCAGTTTGTCAAACTGGTCCGACCTTTGCTGCTGCGGAAGAGATTCATGCTGAAAACAAAAAGGAACATTTTCAATACAGGGAACAAAATACAGAAACGCAAGTTACAATTTCCTTAAGGGTTCAAAAGGACAGAACCGGAGAGGACTGTTAGTAAGAATTAAGTACCTCATTAGACTAAAAAGTCATAGAACTATCTTTTGCCAATTACGAGACGAAGTACTGCATTGAGTCTATACAAATCCCAACAATTAGGTACTAACCATTGTTCTAATGACATAAACATGCAATCAGAGGAAAATATCCGCATCTCAAAAGAAAAAAATGTCTATTAACTTACATGCTGCATCTTTAGTGCAACTCTCTGGTAAATTTCATTCAGATCCGGTAAGAATGACTCTCTCATGGATTTGATCTGCAGAGAAAGGAACAATGGTCAAAGGCACGGTACTCTGTGTTAGAGTCTTGTTGCATTAGCTCACTTGAGTTGAGGATGTAGTTATGTTTACATATAATGAAAGAAGGAAATAGAATGCAAAATACATCAAACATAAGATAAATAACAATAAGAAATTTAAAAGGAATGTTGACTTATTAAATCGTGTATTGGGAGATTTCTGGACGCTAATAGCAAGATTGGAAGCAGCAAGCATATACCTCACTTATAAAGAAAATAAAAATTCCGGATTACCTTCTGATATACCTCCTCTTGCCAATCACCCCCATTTGCATTTCCTGTTTGTGCTGTGGAATCCAATGATGCTAATATAATCAAACAAGTGGGTTTTTTTTTTCAACATCAGATCCTGTTGAGAGGTTCTGTAAAAAATGCCGGCATCTAAAACCATCAAAAGGATGCAAAGACAAGACTTACTTGATGGCATCTCAGGAAGGGTTCTTTGTGATTGATATAATTGTCTCTGTTGATCCATTACATTCTGAGGCTGAAGCATGGACCCAGCCACTTGGCCTGAAGCTTGAAGCCTTTGATGCACATCATGTTGCATTAGATTAGGTTGTTGTTGCAGACCTAGTTGCTGATGATGCGATTGCTGCTGAGGCATCATCTGCTGCTGTGATGACTGATTTTGTGATTGCTGGCCTTGAGAAGGTAACAAGCCAGTACCAGCCTGATGTGTCCTTTGCTGTAGTCCAACCTTAGATTGTGATAGCATGTGCATTGACTGCTGATTAGACTGCAGGTTTGAATTACCAACCTGGGAACCGAGTAACTGTTGTTGCGGTTGCTGCAATCCCGAAATATTATTTTGAGCACCCAATTGTTGCTGATGCATTGCCTGAAGGCTGTTTTGCTGAGACATCAATTGCTGTTGTGCTGGCTGCGGCTGCTGCTGCTGCACCTGTGGTTGTTGTTGTTGCTGCTGCTGCTGCTGCTGCTGCTGCTGAATGTTCATAAGATTATTTTGTTGGCCCATTATCCTCTGTTGATGTGGTTGTTGCTGATGCATATCCCCAACAACGTTTTGCTGCCCGATCATCTGATTCTGTTGGACGCCTGAGCTATTTGCAGCTTGTTGCCGCATCAGTTGTGCTTGCTGCTGCTGTAGGGTGGGTATCGACTGCTGTGGCAATGGGTTTTGCTGTTGATGAATCCCAGAAATTTGTTGCGATTGCTGATTTGGCCTCAGCAAGGATGATTGATGCTGCCGCAGCATGGACTGTGTCTGCTGATGACCAGACAACTGTTGATTTGTGTGGAGACCCGACAGAGGAGCTGAGTTCACCGAGGAAGGCTGCATAACAGATGTTGGAATACCGGGCTGCTGAGATGTATGCAATTGATTAGGTTGTAACACATTTTGCTGCGGCTGCTGCATGTGAGATTGCATAAGCGAATTGGGTACATTCCCCTGCTGAAAGTTCTGCTTAAGAAGTTGTTGTTGTAGCTGCTGCTGATAAAGATATTGTGCATTCTGTGGCTGCGGCTGCTGAGAAGTCATACCATGTGGCCTCCCTGCCATCTGCCTCTGTGACCCTGAAAGCATGTTCGATGCAAGGCCCTGCCCCATTGAAGTCCCTGATGAATCTTGTAGCATTCCGGATACATTTTGCACATTGGAAATCTGGCCTAAGACCCCCGTATTATTATTGGATATGGAAGAGACCTTAGGCATAGAAGACGGAAGAGTAGCAGAACCCGGAATTCCAGAGGCTAAGTTAGTCTGCATGTTCTGGGACAACAGCTGTTGTGATGTTTGAGACTGATTTGTTGGTAATGATGCCGGAAGAGATTGCCCTTGGTTTTGAACTTGAGATGGCATGCTTGTGGATCCTACTCCAGGAAAGGAGTAGCACCAATACAGACATCAAATTAGAGGAACATCCATCCATAAAAACCAGATGGAACATACTTAAGCGGTTCATGCATGAGTATCTATGCTTAACCACCACAAATAAGAGCAATTAATTCAAAACTCGTTTTCAAATCATATACATTAGCATAACTAGCAACTGTAGTTCCTCATACGAGACCAGGTTAAAAAGTCCCGTAAAAAAAATCCATTGAAAGTGACACAAGTAGGAGACTATCTGGTGTAGAGTACTATGATACTATCCCGTTTCTTTTTGTTCATCCTTATATTTTAGTTCTTCGTTTTGGTTATACGAATTTCAGTTAGGCTACTAGCTTTTTCCTTCTAAAGCCTGGTAAAAAGTTTTATCTAGAATTCTGTCAACAGATCCAGTTTTCAGATATTATTCTTGTTTCTCTTTAAGTTTCAACTATGTATGAAACTTCAGCCACACCATAAGGGATTTCAATGTGGGAGAAATATTCCTGTGTTGAGAATTTAAAAAGTCTTAAGGGCTCGAATCATTATTACCAGAATCCAAGGGAGTGTTATTATTAGCGGCAGAGATGGATGTCGTCGTCGAACCAGCAGCACTATTTTGAGTCTTAGTCTCCATTGTCAGCATCTTCATGGATATTTTGCGAAGGTAATCAGTCTAAAACATGCATCAAAAGTAAATGAGATCAGAAAAGCCCACCATCAACCAAGAACGTACAAAGGTTGAATTCCAGTCTTTTTCTTTTTCATTTTATGGAAGGATCAAAGCAAAAAATTCCTATGTGTTCGAAATTTCTCTATTTTTCAGATTAAATGGCAAAAGCACTTGTTCATAGAATAATAGGACATTTAATTACCTGATTAATAGCGCCAGAGAAAATTTTTTCCTCGAATCTAGCAGCAATTCTCCTGAGCTCATTAATTCCCTCCGGCCCAGAGAATGGAAGGTGCTTTTTCAGTGTCTCCATTCTGCAGATGGCAAGTGACTAAGTTAGAAAGAAATAGTGGTCAACAAAACATGTAATGAATAACCTTCCATATGAACGAGCATAAAATTAGATGAGGGATAGTATTTCCGAAAGAATGAAAACCCCCACTTCGAAAGACAGCACATGTTATCATAAACTTACATTTTGTTGACGATCTTTTGTCGTGAATCAGGGGGTAACTGAGCTCTCCAATCGCCTGCATCAATGGCAGGTTCTCCGCCTGGAAGAGTAGGCCTCCAATTATTATTGTCCATCAGGTTTCCTACGTTCACAAGCAATATAGAACAAAGCTTCAAAGAGAGGCTTACAAATCCACAAGAAAACCGATAGAGAAAACGAATGAAAACTGAAAGTGGATACTCCAAATGAAGGTGGAAAAATGGTGGACAATGATCAAGCAAGCAATTGGCACATAATTTCTTATGAATCACAGACCAGACACTACAAGCTGCGAAACACATTGAAACTAAATCCAACAAAACTCTTTATGTCCCCCCCCTC
>NW_010964598.1:1440809-1455369 GCF_000463585.1 Tarenaya hassleriana | reverse complement strand
CCCCCCCCCCCCCCTCTACAGAACATAGCTTGAGACAAGGCTCATACCGACAGCATAACAGAATCAATCATAAAAGCCCTCAAATGAGATGGATGTAAACATGGAGGAATGCAAAAGACCTGATTAATGAGTCTATTAAAACCTCCTTTGTTCAATTGCACAACAAATACATCATTTTTTAACAGCAACTAGCCTCACCCTTTAACTTTGATAACTCACTTTTGTACACCTAACCTTCCGAGGTAACACAGATTACCACCAGTAGTGGTTAACTTTGTAATCACGCAAAATCTTGATCAATATACAAACAACCTTTAACAAAAAAACTAGCCTCGCCCTTTATCCATAGCATAAACAAAACCTAAGAAAACCTCATCCTTGATTGACACAAAAATCCAGGAAAACAGACAAGAAATTACTACTCCGTGTCATAAAAAAAGGTTCCTTTATCCTCCTTGGACAGAAAATCCGCCGGACAAGCAATAAATCCCGCAGATGGATTTGGCCGACAAAACAAAGCGAAGCAAGTCCGCATATAATTTCGACCACAACAAAGCAGCATGTTCCTCAATCTCAATCCAGCTAAAAAAAACGAGGCCAACATGCAGATTGCAAGATACAAAATTCCAGAAATTCACCTCAAAACTTAGAACCCAACGGACAAAATTCCGCACGCTTCCGAGGATCCAAGCTGTGACGAACGGAGAGAGAGAAGCAACAACCAGAAAAAAGGGGCGAATTCGACTGAGAACTAGGGTTTTCCAGGATCGAAGAAATGGGGAAAGTCAGATCCCGCGGGGACAAGACAAGATAAACAAACAAAAGCAGAGGAAATGTATGCAATAAAAAATCATATTATTATTAACCCAACAGATTCTCCCATTTATATTAAAGCGCGTCCTCAAAAGATAATATTATCATATTCCATTCTTTTTCAGCTACCGAGATAGAGCTGCGTGTCTGTATATGGTTGCCGAAGCATTTAAAATTTTTGTCAAATTATTTTTACTAAAAATTTGATGAAAAAAATCAAGAAAAATTTTAAACTATATTTTTTGGATTATAAATATTATAAAATCCAAAATCCAAAAATTAAAAACCAAAAACTCAAAATCCATCTCCATTCAAATCCTTAAAGTTTTGCTTATTATATTATTTGGTTTGTGTTTTACCATACCAATTTGCAGGTAACTATGATTTCGATTGAAATTTTTTAAAAAAATATGGATCTAAATTGATTAATTATCATGCATCAAATTCATATCAGCTATTAAAAAGATATACTTTTTCAATTTTTATATTTGTTTCGGGACTAATTAAACATTAATTTAAAAAATTCATTTTACCACAGTTTTTTTAAATGTTTTTCATATTCACTTAAAATATTAGAAAACTCGGATTAAGAAAAATTAAACATAATAAGAAGTAAGATTGGATTGGATTGGAACATAAAAAGGATTCAAGAAAATACAGTAAAATGTTCCATATACAGTTACATTACCATCTCACAAAAATGCAAACCCAAATTCCTCATTTATTTATTTTCTTTTTTAAGCATTGACTTGTGGTTATTTCCCAACATGTCTCTCTCACCATTATTAGCTTGACCCTCCTCCTTTAGGATCATGTAACAAACAATACTCAAAACACTTCAAATATGCCACCAACATTTCAAGATAAAAAAAAGAGCTTTAAGGGTTTAGGAGATTAACCCCTTATACAAGTAACCATTCCAATTTTACATCAAGATTTGGAGGGTGCACAGCTGTCTGCAGAACTCAGGTACTTTGTCTCCATAATCACCATCCTTGTGGCTATTATCCGAAGGTAATCAATCTGAAACACATTGGATCAAGGGATGAAGTTTGATCAGAAGTCGTCGTGGTTGAACGTCAACCACGGGAAAGTTAGAATTGGGTCAATCCCAAAATCCAAAACCTGCATTTTGCAAGATTTGCAAGATAAAGCTCGATTATCACCAACAATCTCTTCTTTCACAATCTATGGAAGGAGGGAGGAGGAGGGGGTACATGCGGATTCCAATGCCTCTGAAAACTCGGTTTCATCGCACGAATTCAAGAAAAGAGATGTTCAAAGGACATTGTATATTGTATATATATTACCTGATCAACAGCGTTCCTGTAAACCCTTTCCTCGAATCTAGCTGCAATTCTCCTCAATTCATTAACTGGCACAGAGAACGAAATGCACCTATCTATCGTTTCCGCTCTGCAAATATGACATCAAGAAAGTGCAACATCATAACATAAACTTGCATAGGAACGACCATCGTGTAGAGAAGGAAACTTTTGAATGTTTCATTCTCTAGGGAAAGGTGGATCAAGAAAAACGCAGAGGGGCGTGAGCAAAGATCTAGACTTGACAGAGACAAAGAACAGAAAGCTAACAGAAATATATACATTCTGGTAACGATGGTGAGGCGTGATCCAGGTGGGAGACGAACCCTCCAATTATGATCGTCATCCCTCGCTCTATCCAGAACTGGAGGCCTCCAAACCATCAAAAAGTATGCTACATTCACAAGAACACATACACATAAAACAACACGAAGCTGAATCCAGAAGAAGAAGAAAGGAAACACCGTGTCAGACACAGAAAACAAGAAACGGAATTCGAGAACTGTCACATCGAACGGAGAATATAAAGAAAACAAATTTCGCGATCCGGGTTCAAGGAATCGAGTTCGGAAGTTTGGGGGGAAGAGAGATCAGCACCTGAAGAGCAGCGAGACTAGGGTTTTACGTCACCGAGAACGTTTGCAGATCGTATATCCGTTTTGATCGATCGCCTGTTGCAAATTTGACATGACAAGGCCTTTCTTGGGGGGGGGGGGGGTAATTCTCTAATTCCCAAAATATCATGATTTTTTTTGCCGGGTTTGATATTTTTGTTTCTATTTCAAAGAAAAAAAAAATTGAAGGGAAAAAAGAAATATTATAAACGAAGATTCCATTTAGAATCACATGGAGAAGTTGAATCAACATTTCTATACATTTTCGTAACCATTGTAATCTGTAAAGAACAAATTCCATTACTTCAGTTCACTTCATAGTCATCTCAAGCGAATCAACCTCATTGAGGATTGAGCTCCACGCCAAAAGAAAGCATCTGCCACCTGCAAGTGATATATCAATAGCAACGGCAAGAAGCTTCCATGAACCCTACACGCCCATAGAGCTTCAACTAGTTTTCCGACTCTGACCTTCCAATTCCAGTCCTAGTACCTGTTGACATCCTCCATCGTCTCGTCCATGACGAGCACTTTCTACTTTTCTCGTCCCGTTCCAGAGGTTTGCAGACTCTTCTTCGCGTTCAGGAGGATATGCCTTGCTCTCTAAGCAAACTCACACCATCCTCTCGAGCCATAAGACAAGCCCGAGTTTGAGTCAAGACTCTGACACTTGAGATGTACACAGGATTTGCAAATCTTGGACATGGAAGGGATGATGGTTTCTTCAACCAGAGGAGGTTTCTCAATGTCAGTGCCGGATTTAGGACAAGAAGGAAGCTCCTTCCCCTGCTTCGTTTTCTTGTCTGCTGAACAAATAACCAACCGTACTATCAACAGAACAGATCCAGATAGATTGGACAGAATTTTCCATGGCAGTCTGTCTAAATCAGACAGGACAGGACGTGATTTGAAAACCCTTTTACGCGAACGCTTGATCTCTAGCAGAACCTCCCTGAAACTTGAGTTGGGAGACTATCTTAATATGTGGAAAAAAAATACCTGGAAGAGGTCCGAATTATCTACAAACTGGTTTTTCTTCAGGACACGAATCTACCAACTCCGGTCTTCTTCTTGGAGATAACCCTTTCGCCATCATTTCCTCTTCGTAATCCTTAGCCATATCCAACATTCCTTTCTGAATCAAAGCATCGATCAGAGCATTATACGCATCTGAATCAGGAGTATCCCCTAACTCTTTCATTTTCTTCCACACATATAAAGCTGGCCGAAGAAAGCCCCACCTCTCAAACTTCCTCAGAAGCATCACATAAGTATCCATTTTCGGTCGAATACCGCTGCCAATCATCCTATCAAACAGATAAAGGATCTCTCTCGGTTTCTCCATACAACGAAAGAAACAGTTGTAAGTAATGGAATTTGGGGAACAGCCTCTCTTGGGCATTTCGTTAAGCATCCCATATGCATCCTTCATCCTCCCATTTTCACAGAGAAGCTTGATCACCGTATTATACGTCGCAACGCTCGGTTCACAACCCAATTCCCTCATCTCGTGAAACACCCTGATGCCAAAGTCTACACCCTGTGACAGTCCAATTGCTCGGATAACAGTGTTATAAACCACCGCATCCAGTTTTATCCCTTTCCTCTTTATTTCCTTGTACAAATTCACAGCTTTCCATGGTTTTCGACTCCTGCACACTATATCCATATAAATCGAATATGAGAACAAGTCCTTAGCAACACCATCGTTGTCCATTTTCTCCCAAAACTCCCTGCACTTACCCCACCAACCCATCTTTGACCACCCGCGAAGAATCATATTATAAATCTTAGTTTTTCTGACATTAAGGCCATTATCAATCTTCTTCTTCTTCCCGAAACACAGCTCTTCTGCTTCAACCACGTGCTTATACTCGCAAAGCGCATCGACGAGATTACAAAAGGATGTTTCATCTCTCAGATTGAATTCATCAAGCTTGTAAAACGTATCTAGAGCCTCTTGAACGAGATGAGCCATCGCGTAACGCTTAAACATAATACGAAAAGTCACGTGATTTGGGACTGAAATTGCACTTTCGGACATGCGGTGTATCAAATCCCATGAAGTTTCGAACTCGAAGAACTTACCCAGAATGTCGATCATCCGATTGAACGTTTCGGTGGTGTGTGTGAATCCAGATTCCGTCTGGACCCAGTTGAAGAACTCCATCGCTCTCTTCCAATCGTTACTGTAACAGGTGAGCGCTTCGCATACCGTTTTCTGATCGAAATCAGATTGATCCACTGGAAATTTAGAACTCCTGGGATCAAACTCTGAAACGGGTTTGACTGATAGAAGTCGAACAGAGGAAGAAAACACAGTTCGAAGCTGACCGAATCGCGGAGAAGAAATCGACGAGAGCATCCCTTTCACCTTCCCCTTTCTTCCACTCGTTTCTGTAAGAAGTGAGTGTTGCATTTTAGGGTTCGTCAAAAGGCCGCAATCAACGTGCGAAGCTTTTCGACCCGGTTTGCGAATTTTGAATCCGGTTTTACGTATTGGGCTTACGGTTCGGAATGATATTTAATTTGGGCCGAGCTATTCAAGCCCTGTAAAATAAGACTGACATCTCACGTGTTTAATGCTCTGTTTTTTTTTCTCCTCAAACATTTTTTAAATGTTCAATTTTTCCCCAATGTTTCAGATATGAAAATTGAAACCCAGGAAAAACAAAGAGGATACTGCCGACTGAACTGTGAGCCTGTGACCCTAGTGTTGACTTCTCTCTCCCTCTCTCTCTCTCTCTCTTTCCTCTTCTCTGTCGCACAAAAATGGCGGCGGCTCTGCAGGCAAATATCAGGCCGATCAATGTCCCATGCGTGTTCAGATCCGTGGCGAAGAGGTCTTGTAAAACGGGTCGAGTACTTTGCGCCGCCGCTTCACCGGCAAAACGGTACAACATCACTCTCCTTCCCGGCGACGGCATCGGTCCCGAGGTCATCTCCGTCGCCAAGAATGTGCTTCACCAAGCTGGCTCGCTTGAAGGTTCTCTCTCTCTCTCGCCCCTCACTCTATAGTTGCCTCTCGATTTTGCAATCATTTGTTCCCGAGAGAACGCCAGAGAATTTGTGGGTTTGCTGTTCTCTGCTAGGAAGCCGAATTGCTACTCTTAATTATCATAGAGAGGGACGAAAGTTTGGAAACTTACGAGCTTTGGTCTGGATATTTGAACTGTGTTCTCTTCGTGTTTCTGCATCTGTAGATAATCGTGGGTTTATTTCGGAGAATTGTTGACAAAAGTGTTTGGCATTTTCGTGATCTAAGTGGGGTTTTGCTAAGAAACAATGCATGTCGTCTGCGTTGTACATTAGGAATCGAATTTAGCTTTCGAGAGATGCCCATGGGAGGGGCTGCGTTGGATTTGGTAGGAGTGCCCTTGCCGGAGGAAACCCTTTCGGCTGCTAAGCAATCTGATGCAGTGCTTCTTGGAGCTATCGGAGGGTGTGTCTCATAGCTTATTTCCTTAGACCATTGGTTTTAACTTCTTGTTTCAGTGATTATTCCTTATGAAACACATGCTCTGTTTTGATTATAACATTATGTTTTCAGGTACAAGTGGGATAAGAATGAAAAGAATCTGAAGCCTGAGACCGGGCTACTGCAACTTCGTGCGGGTCTTAAAGTTTTTGCAAATCTAAGACCTGCTACTGTTTTGCCTCAGGTAAGCTTTGTCCGCTAAATCACAAACAATGGCATCTTTGATTTCAGCAGTTGTCTTGACTTGTAACTTTCTTTTTCAGTTTATGAAATGTAAGATTATTTTTCTTTCAGTTAGTGGATGCTTCAACCTTGAAGAAGGAGGTGGCAGAAGGTGTTGATCTAATGGTTGTAAGGGAGCTTACTGGAGGTCAGTGGAAAACACTGATTGAACTCATCTCTAGCGAGAACTTTTTTTTCCCTTCTCTTTGATCTTCTCCTTCTCTTGTGTGAAAGTATCTTCATTGTGGCTTCCTCGTGTAAACAGGTATTTACTTTGGAAAGCCTAGAGGCATAAACACCAACGAAAATGGTGAGGAAGTCGGTTTTAACACCGAGGTCTATGCTGCTCATGAGGTACCATTTTGAGTAGTTTGCTGCAATTTTTCCACTCACCTTAATTGTGGGTTTGAAAGTTACTATTTTGAAAACCTTTTCTCCTTAACACTCTAGTTTCTAAATGTTTTGAGAAGTATCATCTTTCTCTCTTTGTTAAGAAAGTGTTTTTACTGATTGCTTATATGTATAAAGATCTGCTTATATTTCCCAGATCGATCGGATTGCTCGTGTTGCATTTGAGACTGCCCGGAAGCGCCATGGCAAGCTGTGCTCTGTTGACAAAGCCAATGTTTTGGAGGTATGGTTGACTATTAGAAGTGCCTTGACTTGTTTCCATCCTCGTTTCCCTAATGAGTCAAATATGATTTTTTCCACGTAGGCCTCAATGTTGTGGAGGAAACGAGTAACGACAATAGCCTCTGAATATCCTGATGTTGAGCTATCACATATGTATGTTGATAATGCCTCAATGCAGCTTATCCGTGACCCGAAACAGGTATTTTCATTCTTGAAACCTAACTGGAGTTAACTGCCTTGTTGACAAAGGAATGATAAAATCCGAAGAGATGCCTGATCATTGGAAAATTGCAGTTTGACACAATTGTTACAAACAACATCTTTGGTGATATATTATCCGATGAAGCTTCAATGATCACAGGAAGTATCGGGATGCTTCCATCTGCTAGTCTTGGTGAATCGGTATGTAAAAGGATGTGGTATCCGAGTGTGCAATCAACTTCTTGTTTTACCATTTATTATCACATTCACAACCGAGTTTCATTTCATTATTATATTTGAACTTCTGTCTAATTCAGGGACCTGGACTCTTTGAACCCATACACGGATCTGCTCCCGATATTGCTGGGCAGGTTCTAATTCTGCCCTAAAAAAGATAGATTTTCCCTCTGAAAACCTATTTTCTGGCCAAAATGACAGGGCAATACATGCAACTTTCTTGAATTTGCAGGACAAAGCAAACCCATTAGCAACTATTCTCAGTGCTGCGATGCTTCTGAAATACGGACTCGGGGAAGAAAAAGCTGCCAAGAGAATCGAGAATGCGGTGTTGGATGCTCTAAACAAAGGGCTCAGAACCGGCGACATATACTCTGCTGGAACTGTATAACTCCTTTATCTCTTTTTTTATATAAGTGTTGTAGATTAAGTGTAGAAAATTTGTCTTGACGAAATGTGATGATTCTCTCGAATGATATGATTCTTACATGGCACGCATGATGAACAGAAACTGGTGGGATGCAAGGAGATGGGTGAGGAGGTGCTGAAATCAGTTGACTCCCAAGTTCCAACTTCTGTTTAAGTATGTGTGATATCACATGCAAGGTTGTGTAGCATTTTACATAAAAAAAAAAAAACCAGAATGGTTATCTCCCGTGAACAATAAAGAGATCTCTTTATTGTCAGACAAGAGGACACTGTAATGGTTTTGTATTAGTGTTACACTGGGTTTGAGCAGTTTCGGGATATCAAATGGACCTTCTTTCAGGAGGTAATTTTAACTTCTTACCCATGAAGAAGCCCTATCAAATTGTCCGGAATCTCGTATGAGAAACGGTCTGACTGCCTAACTTTTGATTGCTCTGCTGTTCTAAGAACGGCCTCTGCTTCTGGTCATCTCCTGGGGGATGGTCGACAAAGGTTCATAATTTTATGTTCATCCTACAATCTAATATAAAGCTCTTGTGTTTACGGTACGAGGAATGCAAGTTCTTGTCTTGAGACGAAAGTCTGCTCTGATTTGAACTTTCCGAGATACAGGGAGAAAAGGGCACTCAAAGCAGAGGACGGAAAAGATTCAGGGCCTGGAGGGACAGGTGAAAAAGGAAGCACCTTTATATGATGTTTTCCTTGGTGATGAACATTCGATGTGCGTATTCCCCATTTGCAGCTTATGAATCTAATCGCCCAAATGGGAGGCCGAGAACGGCGTGCCGCAAGAATCAAGGCTCAAGAGCTAAACGAGATTAATGGGTGCATTGGGTGGTACCATCTTCAACCTTTGTTATCTCCCAGTCATTTTTCTTCTTCTTTGTTGGGGGGTCTTCAGAAGATATTTTGGTGGGGCCGCAAGATATTTTCTATAAATATCTTCTCCCAAAAAATATCTCAACTTGGACAGAACCGCCATTGTAGTATAGGTCCACGTTTTATTGTCCCCAAAGAAGCAATTATTTTTATATTCTGTGTTATGCGCATTCCTTATCCGATTTTGTCGCGAGACGGTTGATTGATGAATAAAACCGTCTTTTTCCTGTTTCTTCTTCTTCTGGAAATTCTTTCTTGCGGGCACCTCCGCTTCTTCTGCGCGTTTCCGGTGAGTTCGCCTTTCTCTCCCGATTAGGTCTTTGCGAGATCATCATGTATTCTTCCTGATTCATTTGGGTTCTTATAGTTTCTGGAACATTTTGAGTCCCTATGAGATCTCATTTAGCGGATTTCCCCGGAAAATTTGGATTCGGATTCTAATTGGTGTTTGGTTGTTTTTGCTTCATGTTTCATTCCGACGATGCTTAGGTGTTTCTGTGAAATCGGTGGATTTCGTTGAGAATTTAGAAATGGCTACTCTCCAGATTTTGTCATATGGGGGAAAAAATTCATTTTTTTTTTTTTGTGATTAAGATGGAACCTTCTCATTTTCATTCCCGGAAGCTTTTCGTGCTCTGAGTGCAGGAGGGACTGACTGTGTAGCGCGAGAAAATGGATGAATTGCCGGACCATCTGGTTTGGGACATTCTCAGGAAACTCCAGAAAACCAGAGACAGAAACTCGGCTTCGCTGTCTTGCAAGCGTCTCTGCTCACTAGACAATGAACAGAGACATTCTCTACGTATTGGTTGCGGTCTTGTTCCCGCGAAAGAAGCCTTGGCTTCTCTCTGCACGAGGTTTCCCAATCTGTCCAGAGTTGAGATCATATACTCTGGTTGGATGTCCAAATTGGGAAAGCAACTCGACGACAACGGGCTTCTTGTGCTAACCGCCAACTGCCATTCCCTTACCGAGCTCACCCTCAGTTACTGCACCTTCATCACTGACGTTGGCCTTCGTTATCTGTCTTCGTGTTCTAAGCTTTCCTCGATGAGGTTGAATTTCACGCCCAGAATCACGGGGTGTGGCATATTGTCTCTTGCCATTGGTTGCAAGAAGCTTACGAGTCTCCACCTTATCCGATGCCTAAATGTGACCAGTGTTGAGTGGTTGGAATATCTAGGGAAGCTTGAGAATCTGGAGGAACTCTGCATCAAGAACTGCAGGGCCATCGGGGAGGGTGATCTGATGAAACTGGGACGTAGCTGGAGGAAGATACGGAGCCTGCAGTTCGAGGTTGATGCCAATTACCGATACATGAAGGTTTATGATCGGTTATCCGTGGATAAGTGGCAGAAACAGCTGGTTCCATGTGAGAATCTTGTCGAGCTCAGCCTGGCGAATTGCATCATCAACCCAGGTAGAGGTCTAGCTTGCATTTTGAGCAGATGCAAGAACTTGGAGAAGCTTCATCTGGACATGTGTGTCGGTGTTCGGGATTCAGACATCGTTGGGTTGGTCCAAAGGGCTAAACATCATCTCAGAAGCATCTCACTCCGTGTCCCCTCGGATTTCACTCTGCCTCTTCTCAACAACATCACCCTCAGGTTAACCGACGAAAGCCTCAGAGCCATCGCCCAGAACAGCTCAAAGCTCGAATCTTTCAAGATCTCGTTCTCAGACGGGGAGCTCCCCTCGCTATTCTCTTTCACCCTCGACGGGATAATCACTCTGATACAATCCTGCCCGATACGAGAGCTAACCCTCGACCACGTGTGTTCCTTCAGTGACACGGGCATGGAAGCTCTGTGTTCGGCGCAGAATCTGGAGATGTTGGAGCTTGTCCAGTGCCAGGAAGTGGGCGACGAGGGTCTGATACTGGTGAGCCAGTTTCCACGGCTCACCGGCTTGAAACTGGTAAAGTGTTTGGGGATCTCGGACGAGGGATTAAGGCCCCTTGTCGGGTCTCATAAACTGGATTTGATCGTCGTTGAAGATTGTCCCCAGGTTTCGGAAAGAGGCGTTCATGGAGCTGCCAGGTCTGTCTCTTTCAGACAAGACTTGTCCTGGATGTTTTGATACACAATTTTCTTGACGAAGAATAATACTCTATTACATCATTGCAGGATGCAGACTCATTCAGGTCCTCAGCAAACATATGAAATAATATAATGTAATATTTAGTTGACTTTTTATGGATTATGAGATATTTATATTATAATGCCAGGGTTTGTTGACTTTTTTTTTTTATGGATTATGAGTCTTTTATGGATTATGAGAGGTAAGTGTTAGAAGTGGACAATTCGGTTAATAACCGGTATGATTGGGATCAAATAACACATAATTAACAAAATGAATTCGACATAAAATAAATTGGTTATTATTCTTACAAGATCCAAAAAATTATAAATGAACGGAACCGAATAAAATAAAATTGGAAAACAATACTGTATTTTAAAAATGATATTTTTATTAATAAAATCTAAAATTACGGTTATAGTTTTTCTAAAATATACGAATACGAAATAACCAAACATTAGTATGTGTCATAATGACTTATTTATTTTTGCGAGAAAACACGAATTCAAAATTATCATGCTGTCTAACTCATCCATTGACCATCTTACAATGTCGCGCCATTTAAAGCAATAATAATAGAGAAACCTCAAAACAATAATTTGTAATTTTCAATTTTGACAAAATAAAATATTTATCAAAATAAAATCTAAATTTTATTTTTTATCAAAATAAAATCTAATTTTATTTTTAAATAAAAAATAAATCTGAATTTTATAATTTTTATCATTTTTTAAATCTATTATTGATATAACCTGATATATAGATGATGACGTGTTAAATATAATCAAAATAATAAGTTTAAAAATAACAAAAATTATAAAATTTAAATTTATTTTTAATTGAAAAATAAAATTAAAAATTTTATTTGATAAAAAATAAAATTTATATATTATTTTATCAAAATTGAGAAATTTAGATATTGTTTTGGAATTTTCTCATCATAATACGATTTTTCATCGAAAACGATTGGGCGTGGTAAGAACTAAGAAGGAACAATCCTTTTGGTTTATCTACAAAAGCAAAGCAAACACCGTGCCGTTTTTTCACAAACCAAGAGCACCGAGCGGCGTTTTCCCCTGCCCAGCCTCAAAGTAAAATATCAACATGGCAAGCATTGCGAGCCTCGCGTGCTTGATCTCCGCCAGTTTGAGCCTCTCCAGCTTCTCCGTGTCTGGCACGTAGACGCCGTCTCGGATTTTTCCGGCGAGACCCAACGGATCGAAGAACTTCCCGCCGGGATATCCCTGTTCGCCGGTCGCGTTCGCGAAATTCCCCGCTGTCCGTGACCACGGCGTGGCCCAATCGATGGACTGAGAGTCCGGGTTGAAGAAATCGACCCATCGTTTGCTCTCCACCCAACCCATGAGGAGCAATTGGGTTCCGAGGAGAGACCCGAATGAGAACGGCGCGATCGCGGCCGGATCGGCACCGGCTTCGAACCACGGGACGCCACTCCATGCCTGGCCGACGAAGATTCCGACCACCGCAGCCATGGCCCACCGACCGTGGATCAGTTCTGCTTCTCTGTACCATTTCAGAAACGCTGGGTCTTTTCCTAGACCCAACGGGTCGAACCCGTAATCGCCGGGTAGTCTGTAAAGTTCATAAAAGACAGAAACTCAGAGATTATGGAATTCTTTTGTCATTCTTTGTTTCTGATTATGAATTGGGTATCCATAAAGATTCGAAATTTATGTCTGTAAGATTCGTTTGAAGCAGGGACTCAGAATCTTATGATATTCACATCATATGCCCACGGAGAGATTATGTAAAGGTCCGATTTTTCCGAATTTATTTTATTGGGCATTCTTCAGAAGGTAGAGGGTTTGGATGGAAGGACTTACGAGCCATCGAGCCACTCGGGGTCGACGAAGTTACCGCCGCCTTTGACGGCGGGAATCCAAGACTTCTTGGGCTGAGCAGCCGCCGCCGCCACGACTACGAAAGTTTTCCGACCAACTCTGGCCGCTCCGCCGCTGACTCCGCCGGCCAATGCGGTGGCGCTCCTCCTCCCACCGCAGAGAAACGACGACCCAAGCCCACTAAGCACAGCGCCAGAGACCGCCATAGCCATGATCTCTCTCTCTCTCTCTCTCTCTCTCTCTCTCTCTCTCTCTCTCTTCTGGGTTCCTCGAGGAGTGTGTGTTTCGGAGTAACAGAATCAAAAGGAGGATTTTTAGAGGGAGACAAGAGGGTGATGAAAATCTAGAGGGGAAATCTGGGAAGCTGTCGTGGATAGATTTCTGACCAATGGGGAACTAGATCTCCATATCCACATCAACTCCACCATCGTTGTCTTTTTACACTTGTTAACTCCTCACTCCTCATAAATTCCAGATATTTCTCAATTTAAATAATTCGAGCATTTCTCTATTACTCGAGAAAATCATTACCCATTTTCCAAGTCCCTATAAAAACCATCAAGCTCCATTTTTTTGAGGCTGTTACCTTACAAATTTGGTACCTTTAGATTACATTTTTTTTCATCATATTTGGACCCGGGAAACATTGTTTAGGAATTTCACATATGATTTATTCCAATTTCTTATAAATTTATGCAAATGTGACAGAATCTAAGTTGGACACATTTTGTACAAAAGTGAGCATGGAGGAGTGCCATTACAACTTATTATGGTTTTTTTTAGATTACATTTGAAGGGAGAAAAAAAAGTAAATGGGAAAAAGACGAGAAAAATAAAATAGGAAACTAACGATTAAAAGGAGGAGCGTCCCACGTCGGCGGAGGAAGCTGAACCAACGGCGTCGATGACACCGGAATTTGCGGCGGAAGATTGAATCCCGTCTCCGGGGTCGGGAATGGGTTCTCCGGTATGGTCGGTATCGTTTCGATCGGTGGAGCAAATGACGTCACCGGAGGCTGCTCCGGCGGTAGCCATGGATTTGTAAGCTGCGGCGGCGTCGAGAATACCGGAATTTGCGGCGGAAGATCCCCGATTACTGGTGGTGCGGAGAATATCGGAACTATGGGTGGCGGATCCTGTACGGACGGCGGTGACGTGAAAATTGGCGGGAAATCTCCGAAAGATGGAGGCGTGGAGAACACCGGGACTATCGGCGGCGGATCCTGTACGGATGGAGATGTAGAGAAAATTGGCGGGAAATCTCCGAAAGCCGGCGGAGTGGTGAACACCGGAACGACCGGTGGCTGGTCCTGTACGGAAGGCGGCGAAGTGGAAATTGGAGGGAAATCTTGGGCTGGTGGCGGGAAAATTATGGGTAAGAACGGCGACGAGGGAGTTGATGGATCAATCGACGGCGGTAAGACGAAGTCCGGGATGTTAGGCGGTGACTCGGTGGATGTATCAGGCGGGAGTTCTTCCACCGGCGGTGGTAAGAATATGGGAATCAAAGGCGACGCCGGCGTTGACTGGTCAATGGGAGGCGGAATCAGTGGTTGTCCGATGACTATCTCCGGTGGGAAGTTTTCCACCGGTGGGAGTTCTTGCGGTGGCGAAGGGATGAACGGCGGTGCTGACGTGGATTCGCTAGGCGGTGGGAGGGCAAAAACGGGTGGGACAATGGCGGCTACATCCGGCGGAGGTTCCTCAGCCGGTGGTGTTGTAAACCGGTCTATGGGCGGTGGGAAGAGGAAAGCTGGAGTTGACGGCGGTGTCTCGGGGGGTGTTGCG
>NW_010964598.1:1423603-1439738 GCF_000463585.1 Tarenaya hassleriana | reverse complement strand
GTGTTTTTTTTTTTTTTTTTTTTTTGTATTGGACTGCACACATGAGAGCAGATACAACTATATACACACATATATATATATATAGACTGTAAGTACCATGGCATTAATGGTCAAAGCTGTTTTCCATTTACTCTTTGTCAGCATTACAACTAGGTTTAGTCCATGCAGTTGGATAAATACGAGTTGAGTTGTGTCCATGGCGTCTTCTTTGATTCTCGATGTGGGGTTTTTATTTTTTTTTGTCACATTGATTAGTATATTGTCATATACCATAATGAGGGATATTTATTAGGATTCACACTCCAACGTAAAAAAAAATGGCATTAACTGTAACTGTTGCACATTTACAACACTGAAAATGGGTGATTGCCAAGCCATGGAATGCAATTTTTTTTTCTTCTAACTCGGTTTTGTTCGATTTGAATAGAAAGAAATTCTTTTAGTATGAATCTGATAAAACTTAGCTCCGACTCTATCAAAAATATACCTTCTATGTTATGAGATGTATATATCTTCAACTCTATATTTAGGGTTTAAGATTTAGAGTTTAGGGTACAAAAAATAAACGTAGATAACGTTCTAAAATCAAACTAAAAACGAATGCGAATATTAATAGAAAACTATTTCATGAATGGAAATATTGAATCTAGTAGTTTTTGTTTTTTAAAAAAAAAGTGATGAGAAAATAGAGATTAAAAAGGAAGAAAGAATTCGAGGAAACTTATTAAAATTTGTACAACGGATATATAGCAAGATTAGATGGTATAACTCGGTAAAAGATGAAGCAAAATTAATCTCTATTTAAATAGAGATAGTAATTAGATCGAAAATACGATGAAATTCTATATTATAAAAAAGATGCATGCATTGCGAACACACATTATAAAAGCAACGTGTCAAATGCTCTTTGTTAATCTGTCGATTGTTTGCTCGGTTCGATGAGCTTTGAATTCTGCAATTCCGCGACTCCTCCACGCCATTTGCATCTACCATCTTCTTCATTATTTTCACCACATGCGATCTGAAATTACCGGTTTGCCCTTGGGCTTCTTTTTTTCTCATCTTTCCGACCCAAAACTTTTTATTTTAATGTTTCGACATAAAAGTGTACTTAAATTTAATTTTTTAATACAAAATTTATATAAATACATGAACTTATTAACCACTCTCATATTAACTTTTAAATTTCATATAAACCTTTTCGACTTCTAATTAAATAATAAATTTTATAAAAATTTAAAAAAACACAGAATATTATACAATTTTGAACAATTAAATTACATGTCAAATGACGTTATATACCATATAATTGTTTAAAATTACTTGTAAATTTTATAATTTTAAGTACGTTTTAAAAAAAATATTAAAATTTGCATATTAATATTTTCGTGTGTATTTTTATATGATTTTTTTTTTCCCGTGACATGAGTTGGTGGCTTCCACAATATACAAGTGGCTTTCGATTCGAGTGTACACTACAGAAATCAGACGAAAATGTTCAAATGAAATATAATATAAAAATATGTGGAAATGATTTTTTTAAAACATATAATATAAATTTAACTGAAATGCGATATAAAATGGAATGAGCGTAACTTTTTAAAAATTTAAAAACTAGATTTAATTGAATCCGAATATAAATTTATATGTTTTACGTAATTTGAATAATTGAACCAGTGAAAATGAGATACAAAACCTTTGTCCCGTCCCGAATTCAAATTTCAAATTAGAGATGCAATTTTTAATCACATAACTGGTTCGTGAAGATAACACAAAACAACCGATTATGAAAAATATATATATATATATATATATACCTTGTGATAGTAAGTGGATAGGCTCATTAATATTTTTTTTTTCTAAATACGTCAAATTATAGTAAGTAGTGGTGGGATAAAATAAAATTGATAAATGCATATAAAAATAGATTATTATTTTTTTGGTAAGGAATAAAAATAGATTATTTTCTAGATTATATCAAATATTTTTCTTTACAAAAAAAAAAGATATCAAATATTTTGGTTACAGACAATATCAAGCTCTTGATGTATATGGGAGTTACATCCCTAATGTACTATTTGAGGGAATGCGTAATAATTTATAATAAAAAAGGAAAATCCCAAAAAAAAAACGCAAAAAAGTATACTAATTTATAACTAAAATAAAATCTAAAATACACCATAATAAAAAAGCAAAAAAAAAAAGAAAGAAAAAAAGGAGCACAGAAAATTAGAAAGGCTCTGACGAGAATCTACGAAACCATCTCTCTCTCTCTCTCTCTCTCTCTCTCTCTCTCTCTCTGCGTGGAAGAAACCGGCTGCTTCGTCTCCGAGTTTTCTGAAGCTCGAAGTTTCGCCATAGCTCTTTCCTGGTGCTTCTCATTTCTTCAGATTAATTTATTGTTTTTTGCATGTTTTCTCTGGAAATCCGATCTTATATTTTGTGTCTGTGATTCCTATCAGATGCGTCGTTCTGCAACCAAAAAATCGAGTCAACCTGCTTCCGTCAATTCGATCACTTCCTCAGCCACGGATCTTTTTCGCTCCGGTATGTGCGTATATTTTCTCTCTGCTTAATCCCTTTGAATTCCCGATCGGAATTCGCCTAGGGTTCATGTAGTTCAGCTTAAAATTTGATTTTCTTGTTTTGCTTCGATGCTTGTAATTATCTGTGTTTCTGAGCTTTTGATTATTATTGAGGCTAATTTTGGAAAACCGGCGACGGGTTTCTGCGGTGATAAACAAAAAGGTGGATAATCATGGAAAAACCCGTTGCTCGTGATGATGATGATGATGGAGAGAAATTGAGCTAATTGGCTTTGGCAAAATCAGTATTTGACCTATGAAGTCAAATTATTGAATTTACTTACCGATTCTTTATCTTCTACTTAATCCTATTGATCAATAACTTGAGTCATGGTGCTCTGTAATAGTTTTACGTTACACAGTTTAGTCAAAGTTTGCTGTCGCTTCTATTTTGGTATGACTTTGTGTTTGTTTTTGTTGGTTTCAGCTTCGAGTAAGGCCTCATCCAAGGAGATGGAACGAATAGATAACTTGTTTTACCAATATGCCAATAGATCTTCCATTACGATTGAGTAAGTGAAGTGATCTTTGTTGTATGAATCGTATTTCTCGACAAGATACTGTATGCTTTATGTGACTTCACGGGTTTTGGCTTCTCTGCGATGATATGTGAAACCCGATTAATATCACATTCTTATGAGTCTTTCCTGAACGTCATTGTTTATGATCTTGTGTGCACAATTTTCAGCATTTGGGATATTCCTTTTTTGTCTATGATTTTACTTTCTGTTTTGGAATAGGTTCTCAATGTTTTTGGTATTATCTGAACAGTCCAGAAGGAATCGAAGAACTATGCTCTGATTTGGAAGTGTTGCATACCGACATCAGGATCTTGATGCTTGCTTGGTAATCACTCAGAAAATTTGTTAATGTTCATCTTCTCTCGATTCTATGCACGACAGTATATCCTTCAATTTTAGAACTCCATGTGGCAGGAAAATGAAAGGGGAGAAACAAGGGTACTTTACACTGGTAAGAATCATTCACCCCTTTGAATGAAAGTGCAGAGTATAAAAGAGAGATCCGTTTCCATTATTGTGTTAAATCATCTGAACGGAACTTTCCGTGAACTTAAATTGTTGTACATTTGTAGGAGGAGTGGAGAAGAGGCCTGAAAGCATTGAGGGCTGATACAGTCAGTAAACTGAAGAAAGCCCTTCCAGAGCTCGAGAAAGAGGTTCAAACTTTTACATTTGGTTTCCTAATATTCCTATTTTCACAATAGAATGAGATCTACTGAAATTCCAAAGGCTGAAGTATGTTAATATATGTTTTTTCCCCTCATGTCGACTTGAAGGTAAAGAGGCCATCAAATTTTGCAGATTTCTATGCATACGCCTTCCGGTATTGCTTGACAGGTACCATGAAAATTATATTTCAGCAAGGAAGTAGTTTCATTTCACCTCTCGTGCTGGTGTGAACTTTCGGTTAATTGTCTATGCAGAGGAAAAACAAAAGAGCATAGACATAGAGACTATCTGCCAACTCCTGGATATTGTATTGGGTTCCACATTCCGTGCCCAAGTTGACTACTTTATCGAGTATCTCAAGGTTTGGATCACATTTTTATCTTCGGAGAGACGCCTCATCGTTCCCTTTTCCATGAAGTTTACCAGTTCTGAAGCTCTATATGAAACTCATCCGTTTTTTTTTTCCTTCTGTTATCGCAGATCCAGAGTGATTACAAAGTCGTGAACATGGACCAGTGGATGGGCTTTTACCGGTTCTGCAATGAGGTGTATTTTTGTGCTTCTTGGCTCGTCTCCTTCGCTTCATCCATCAATGCTTTGCATTCAGCGTACCGTTGTTTATCATTGCCTAAGTTACCCAATTGACAGATAAGTTTCCCGGACATGACAAACTACGATCCCGAGCTTGCATGGCCATTGATTCTCGACAACTTTGTCGAATGGATTGGAGAAAAACAAGCCTGAAAGTTACCATCTTCGTCAGGCTGCTCAAAGCTTCCGTTTTTTCACTTGGGTATGTTACTCTCGAACTCAGCTTCACACACTACAGTCTAAATCTCATTTGTGTACCCCAAAAGAACCCGGTTTAAAGATAACCGGGTTGAATAAGCTCCTGTAACCATTGGTCTAGCCTCGGTCCACCCCGGTACACGTTTGTTCATTCCTTTAAACAGTATTTTTTTCCCCCCTTGAGTACTAACGTCTATTTTGATTTGTTTTGTAGGATCTTTCAGGGTCAATGGACAGGTTAAAATCTCTTGGGAGCTGGTTTCCAATACATTTTTTCTTTTGTTTTCAACCATAAAATTTTTCACAATTTATGGAAAACATGAGGAAGATGATATAGAACGTCGTATATGATTCTTGTAACATGCTTGAGATATTTCATCTTTGAGTTACAAATTCTAATTGTACATTCGAATTAGTGAAAGTGAACAGACAATACCTAAAAAAAGCATCGGAACATATCTTCAAGTTGTTGTGACCGGCAAAAGTACGGTCATGCGTTTTTCTTTCGATTTTGTTGGTTATTTGTTAAAATTTGTGTTCTAGCATCCAATTTAACAACATATATTTTATATGCTCTTATAAAATAATAAAAAGTAGAACAAAAAAATAGAAAATTTTGAAATTTAAATTCAAAGAATTCAAGGATGGATGACAAAATATAATGTAAATTTAGAGAAAATAAAACATGGGTTGTAAAACGATCAAAATCGAATATATGTGGTTAATAATTGCGTGGCATGAAGAAAAATGTGTCTTTTTTTTCCATAGAGAATCCAACGTTTTCTTCTTCTTCTTTTTATGCTGTGCCCTAGTTTAGGAATTATTTTCGAATTTACATATTACATATTACAAGTTTCCGTATGTATATGGAATTGAATCTATCTCATGAATATCGCAGATATTCGAACCATAACAACAACAATAATGTAATCTAGGCGATAGGGGATTATTTGAATTTTTGCCATTTCTTTTTTGTAATTGAAAATTTTGCCGTTTTATTTGACAATAATTTGATAACGAGGAGGGAGGGGGAGTAGGTCTCATTGCTTTTGACTAAAGCTACCATTTCCACATGCCCATCAATCAAAACACTACTCTACTCTGTCTTCTCTTCACCATACACCATACTTTGCAATCATTTCATTTGAATTAGGCGAATCTCATGAATTTTATTTCTCAAAAAGTATAATAAATCTTTTAAGATTTGAAGGAGTTCTATCTATCATAAGTATATTATACATAAGGGGTAACTCTTAGAATGAAAACAGAAGTTTTGTAATCTAAAACCTGTTAAGAAACGAGTAGAGTTCTTTTTCAATACGAGTTCGAATAGCCTTTGAAAAGGCTTTTCACATGTATTTTTTGGATATATGAGATGTGAGATGTGATCGGGTCAAAGATTCGCCTTTTACATTATAAAAAAACTAAAAACGTTGTATTTCAGCTCAAGTCCTATACATTTTTTTGGTGAATGTAATTTATGTTTTCTCTCTCTACATTCTCTCTCTATAAAAAATTATTTCTCTCCATCATCTTTCCGGCAAATTGTAAATTGCTCCGCTCATCTTTCCGACGAGTTGATAGAGTCAACGTTAACACATGAAATCAAACAAATATATATAGTTCTCAATCTCATGGAGGGTATTCTTATTTTCGTAATGTTGTGTCAAATTGAAAAAAATTGGTTTTTTATATTTTGTTCATTACACGTATCAATAGTATTAATAAAATTCCCATCACACTAAAAAATGAAAAAATGAAAAAAAAAATTATAATTTTTATAATTATATTATTCTTTATACCTCTCGTCTAACGAATAATCATAAGATAAATAGACAATAAAACAAAAATAAAATCCAGATCTTTGACAAAAAAAAAATCCAGAGAAAAAATATATATATTGGAAGAGAAAAAGCTAAAAATCATATTTTGATTCTGTATAAAACATCTCTTTTTGTTCCCATTATATTTAAAATGCGTCATATTAAATCAAACGGTAGAAGAACCAAGAACCATAGGCGAGGAAGGCCGAAGTGAACGGTCACGCCTTTTCCTGCTTCGGCCTCGGACTTGAACCGAAGGAGATGAAGACGACGAAGACAAAGAGTTGACCGAAGTAGTAGAGGAAGTCTCCCTGTTGGATTCACTCGTTAGCTTCTTCTTCTCTGTCTCCGCTGCTTCCGATGATGGTCTGTCTTGGTTCACTCTGTTGTTCCCTATCTTTGTCGCGTTTATGGTGGCCGGAAGCACACAGTTGCACATGAACCCTGCAAGAACAGATAACAAACAAGATTCAGGCCACGAAATCTAAATCGAAAGTTACCTATTCAAAGCTTGTGTTCTCTGTTTTCTGTGTAAAGATTGAATCTTTAAGTAAGATATCAGTCTCAAACCTTTGTTCTTTTCATCAGAAACGTATGAATCTAGCAAAAAAGGACGAAACTTTCAGCCATAGCCGAGTTTTTCCGACATACAACCGACATATATGAATCCATCTCCTCGTCCAAATAGAGCAAAAGACGAGCTTTCCCATTGAATGGGGTAGTATTGATAATCTACCAACCTATTCCCTCAAGTGTAAATCGAAGTTTGCTTCTTATAACTGTCAAATTCATCAATGCAAACTAAATGAATTGATCCAAGGAAAACAGGTTACCGGAGATTTTACCGATTCTCGCAAGCCGGTTAACCCAGCTGGGGATGGAGTTCCCGGTTAACCTAACACAAGCCTCGTCGCAGAAATGGTTGCAGTTTTTGGTGATGAGGTTGTAAGAATCGCCCTTATAGCTCTCTGCCAGTTCCTCCATTACAGATCTCACCTCTCGCCGCTCCATGTCCGTTTTACCGATCAAAATCGACTTTCTGAACGTGAACCCTTCACATTGCTTTGGCTCCCCTTCGAAAATTCCTGTTGTCGGGTACTCATGAGCTCCAAAGGCATACTCTACGCCGTGAACTGCAGAAAGGGTAATGGATTTGTAAAATAATTGTCAAATTGGTAAGGTAATTAATCTTGGAAATCCACGGCGGAAGAATATTTTGAGGGATCTTTTCTTTTTCTAAAGTTTCTTTCACAATATTAACCTCATTGAGCTGACGTCATACACATCGCCACCCTCACGACCTAACTTCTGTATGACTGTACACACAAACTTCATTCTATAATTGTGAGGTATAAAAATCTGGATTCAAGTAAAAAAACAGCTTGCATTGATTAATTTTCTTCTGACAATGATTTGAAAGCTACATTTTCCGGGAAAAACGATAACGGGCAACGAGTTTGTCGACACCAGAGACTCTTTTTTCCAGAAAAAAGAAAAAAGTTTCGACCTTTATCACGGAAATTTACCGTAGATTCCGGGAAACTTAAATCCATTGCCGCCTCTACCTTGAATCAGACCCGTATTCGAGGGAAAAGTATTTCAAAGACATTCAGATCAATAGAAAACGGATGCTTGAACTCCAACGAAAATCTGGTCTAACCTGATCTCCTTCGTAATCTCGAATCTATTCATATTCAGATCTAAACCGCAACATCCAGAAATTTTCAAGCAAACCCAGAAACGGTTTGACCACCATGAAACTGGGAAGGATTTAAAAAAAAAAAAAGCTAACCTTCAACACCGGAATGGTAAACGCCGAGTCCAAGCCAGTAAGCGTAGCCATTGATGGGAGTTAGATCGTAGACATTGAGATAAACCGGAACCGCGCCTTTGTCGACCAAGCTCGAGCTTTTCCGGCACAGCATTTTTTCTTACCCTCCTCAACTTCTTCTTCGTGGTCTTCTTCTTCTCCGTCTTTGTTTCTCTCTTCTTCTTCGCGTTCGCCCTCTCCTCTCGTCCTCAAATCCTCCGCTTAAAAATAAGGTTTCTCGGTTTGGTGAATCGCGATGATGTGACTGTCCCCTAGTTTAGGCTCCCTTCACCAAACGCCCGTTTCGCCTTTCCTAAAATCTGCGACCGCGAAAAGAGAGAAATATTCTTGGGGGGAGTTTGGAGAGAGAGAGAGCGCGAGGATAGCGCCGGCGGCAGAAGGTGGCCGGACCGAAGTCCCTCCGGCGGAAGGCTGCTTGCTTGTATATAAATGCTCGAAAACATGAAATTACCCCTCAAAATGGACAGAATTACGCAGATGCCACCAACGTATCATTGAGATTTGCGGTTTCAGTTATCTTTTAGTAATTAATATAAATTTTTTATCCAATTAACAAATTTGCATTTTTCGTATTTATATTTCCCTGATTAATTTGCGCTCTCCGTCGAATTTGTAATTTTTCATTTATCATCTATATATGGAATATAGTGACAGATTCCAAATTTACATGTATTTATAGACGCCAGTTTCTATATTCTAACGGGGTATACATTTGAATATGGCGATGCAAATACTTTAATAATTTCACGGGTCCCATTATAAAGCTTAATATTCCTTATCTTTTGGGCCCAACATATATATTTTTTTGGGTCTTGGAAAATCAAAATAAACATAAAGTAACACGACTAATTATGGTGCAAAGTGGGGTTGTACAATTTCGGAACAGCATTACAACACAACCTATGCATTTTTTTATAAATCCAATATGTAACGTGTTGATTACTATTACTAAAGTATGTTTATATTAATATATATATATATATATATATATTTAAAAAGTTAATAAAAACAGAAGAACGTAGTTTTCTTAAAACTATTCTCATGTCAAATAAATGAATATAGGATACTGAAAATTGCAATGATCATGATTATAGGCATACTCTTAGTTAATGAATTATAAAGACCACCTGACCGGAGTTGTATTATTATAACATGTAAGTTGTTAATATGGTAGAATTCATAGAACATAATTTTTGAAAAGGGTGTGGAGAGTCTCTTATTTAAATTAAATCAGGCAAAAATAGAGGTCTACCACTACTAATCGCTTTTACTTTTAAAATTAGCAATACTTTTTCCCCACTCATATAATATACCACCAAATAACAAAGGAATTCCGAAAAAACAAACCTATTTAAATATATTAAAAAATTTATATTTATTAAAATATTTTCAACGCTTTAATACCAATTTTATTTGGGATTGATCGTATAAATTTTTCGGTTTCGTTCCTTTTGATCTTGAGTTATATCTTTCGAGATTCGTAACAGTTATAAATTATTTTTAAAATGACTTCCAAATAAGGCTAAGTGACCCTCACTTTTTTTTTCAACCTCACCTTGTTCCTATACTCTTGAGGATAATATGGATAATAATAAATAAATAAATAAATAATTGGGTAATAATAAATAAAGTGGAAAAAAAGGGTCACATTCTACCCGCTAAGGAATTAAATCTCGAAAGGCAGAAAAAATAAAAGAAGAAATAAATTAATTTGACGGGAAAGCATTTAATCATATAATGGTGAATTGACATTATAAAAAAAAAAAAAAAAGACAAACACGATAACGTTCGTTGGATTTAACCAAATGGAATTCGACCATCTTTAGTTGCGAACTGAACTCAATCAATGTCGATCCCTAAAAAACACTTGCACTAACTACGCATTTTATCCATTTTCTTTCCTCTTTAGGGTGAAACCCTACATTTGTATGAATTTCTTTGGTTTCGAATGATATTGGTTTTTATTTTTAGTTTTTGATTTTTGGTTTTTTGATTTCATAAATTTGTAAATCTAAAAAATTATGATTTTTAGAAAAATCAAAATTTTAAAAATTTATTGTCAATTTTTAAAATCTAAAAACTTCGTGAGTCTCCTCCCATTCAATGTTGGTTGTTGGATTTCTCAAATCCATTCATCAATTTAAATTAATTTTCATGGTTTGTAATTAGAGGATTTGGTATGTGCGTTTAATTATTTTTTATTTAGTAGTATATTTATTTTTCTAAATTTTGGTTTTATTTTTTATTTAGTACTAGTATATTTATTTTTCTAAATTTTGGTTTTAACTTTGATTTTTTGAATGATACCCTAAAAATAATAATTACAGAGAGGGTAGCGGAAAAAAAACATGAAACCAAAGAAATATTCAAAAACATCTTGTTCAAAGGAAATGTGAAATTCGATTTTTACCGTTTTCCGAGAAAAATCTTCTTCCCTTCAATAAACGCCACCACATCCTCGGAAAACCCTAGCCACGCACGCCTCATTCTCCAGAATCTTCCATCTCCTTCGCTCTGCTTCCCAGGTTCGCATCACCGCCATGAGCGCCTCTCCCTCTTTATCTATATATATATGTGGTAGATGTGTGATTCTCGGATGTATTGTTGATTCTTCACAGTTGTGCCTGTGTGCGTGAATACGCGGGATCTGATGTCTTGATGTTTGGTTCCGTCAGACTGAATTTAGTGATTCCTGGGCGATTTAGTTCTGATTTGGTGATTTCGGTATTGCTTATTGGTGTTGTATTCATCGCAGATGGGATCGGATCTTGTGTTAGATACGTTCTAGGGTTTCGATTTCTTCCGTCTCCATCGCTTCCCAGATTCTTCTGAACTTCGTAGCCGAACCTTTTGGACCGTCGGCAGGAGAGATGTCGCTGTTTCTGAAGGACGACTCGATCCAGATTCGCGAGGTCTGGAACGATAATCTGGAGGAGGAGTTCGCTCTGATCCGGAGAATCGTAGAAGATTTCCCGTACGTCGCCATGGACACCGAGTTCCCCGGAATAGTTTGCAGACCTGTCGGGACCTTCAAGACGAGCAATGATTACAACTACGAGACCTTGAAGACGAACGTGGACATGTTGAAGCTGATTCAGCTCGGACTTACCTTCTCCGACGAGAAAGGCAACCTCCCCACATGTGGAACCGACAAGTACTGCATCTGGCAGTTCAATTTCCGGGAATTCGACCTCAACTCCGACATCTTCGCCCGCGATTCCATCGACCTTCTTCGTCAATCAGGCATCGATTTCGCCAAGAACAACGACAATGGCATAGATTCCAGGAGATACGCAGAGCTCTTGATGTCGTCGGGAATCGTTCTCAACGAGAACGTTCACTGGGTGACATTCCACAGCGGGTACGATTTCGGGTACTTGCTGAAGCTCCTGACATGCCAGAATCTGCCGGAGAAAGCATCAGGGTTCTTTGAGCTGATCAAGATATATTTCCCAATGGTTTACGACATCAAACACCTGATGAAGTTCTGCAACAGCCTTCAGCTCGGACTTACCTTCTCCGACGAGAAAGGCAACCTCCCCACATGTGGAACCGACAAGTACTGCATCTGGCAGTTCAATTTCCGGGAATTCGACCTCAACTCCGACATCTTCGCCCGCGATTCCATCGACCTTCTTCGTCAATCAGGCATCGATTTCGCCAAGAACAACGACAATGGCATAGATTCCAGGAGATACGCAGAGCTCTTGATGTCGTCGGGAATCGTTCTCAACGAGAACGTTCACTGGGTGACATTCCACAGCGGGTACGATTTCGGGTACTTGCTGAAGCTCCTGACATGCCAGAATCTGCCGGAGAAAGCATCAGGGTTCTTTGAGCTGATCAAGATATATTTCCCAATGGTTTACGACATCAAACACCTGATGAAGTTCTGCAACAGCCTTCACGGCGGTCTGAACAAGCTGGCCGAGCTTCTTGAGGTTGAACGTGTCGGAATCTGTCATCAGGCAGGTTCGGACAGTTTGCTCACATCATGTACTTTCTGGAAGCTGAAGGAGAATTTCTTCAGTGGCTCTATGGAGAAGTATTCTGGGGTTTTGTATGGATTAGGGGTTGAGAATGGACAGGTCGCTCGCTGAAATCAATCAAGTAATCAAATTACAAAAGCTTAAAGAAAATGAATCTTTCCTTAGAGAACGAATGAGAGATCAAATATATAATCTCTCTGTTTATATTTGTTTCTTAACATATCTTTTTGTTCGTGCCTTGCAATTGTTCTCTGAATAGAAATAGCATTGGCTCTGTATATTGTTTTATCATTTATATCTCAAAAGGGTTTTACGTTACTTTTTAGCTCTTTCATTAGCTTAGCTTTTCGTGATTTTGTTGGTTAGAACATCAAATTCAGTCTGGAAATTAAACGTGGGAAATCTAGGCAGTATTACGACGGACATGAGTTTGTTCTGAATGACGTAAAACGACGACGTTTCAAATGGAGCTAAATGGGCCTATATTATATAAAAGATATTGGGCTTCACTTTGGGCCCATTTAGTGTCAATGCAGGCTCCCAAATGAGTTGAGGTAACCCTAACCCCTAAGCCAGATCAGGTTCATAGTTGGGATGTGCCACGAGTTTAGGTTCAAACGGACGTAGTGCTAGGGCTTCGTCTCTTACCTTCTTTCTTCTTACCTGCAGCCACCGAAGCCTCCGAGGTGTGTCTCATACTACTTTCTTCTCAGTTTCTCGTTGCCCTCTCGCAATTTTGTGGCTTTCGTTCGATTTCGATCTGGGTTTGTTCTGATTCATTGTTGTACTTTTTTTTAGCCCGGGTGATTTTGATCTGGAAGCATATTCATGTGTCTGATTTTTTTTTTGGCAGAGAGAAAAGACTTCTTTTAGTGGTTCGTCGTCGTTGGCATTCAAAGAGACAATATGTCTGGGTAAGTGTCTTTCGTATTGTAGCCTCTTTTGGCTTCTCCTACGCTTGTTAGTCTGCTGATTCGTCCATTTGCTTGTGCAGTGTTGAAGCTGCGGGAGAAGAGGCTAAACCGTTGGATTATATTCCGGAGGTGATATTGAAGAAGAGGAAGAAAAGGGATGAGCTTGCTTTTCTCCGTAAGAAGCAGCTTGAATTGGGAAATTTCGGGAAGAAGAAGCAGAAAGTTTCCAACATCAAACGGCCTGAAGATTTCGTGCTTGAGTTCAGGGCTAAGGTATGTTTGATTTGAGCGTCCGAATGTTACACGATCGTTATTTAGTTGTCTGCTCATTGGAATTTTTCCAGTTTCACGAGGTAGTTCTTATCTGATCTTGATTTGTTTTCCATGGGTTTATGGGCTTGTTTGAAATTAACCTGACGTTATCATCTTGCTACTAAACTTGTTAGAAAATGTCTGTCAATCATGCCGTGATGCAGTTCTCGAGTTTGCTCTTTGCCTTTATCTTAAGTTTGCTGACTAATTTGGACAAGAATTTGCTTCTGCATTCCGGTTTGATTTGAACTCACATATATATAACATCTGTTGATTACCTTCTTAGTACATGCATTTAGATTGGTTTATGTGGATACGAAGTGACGGATGAAACTTGTTTCTACCCCTACTTCTTTTCATGGTTATCAATCGTCTTTTTTCTGTATTTGAGATTTCTTCACATATTTTACATTACGCTTTGTACATTGTATCGTCAGCAAGCATCGTTTCAATAGTTTGTGTTAATTTTTTCCGTTAGGAGCTGGATAATATCCGGTTGAAGCAAAGGATGAAGAGGCTCAAATCATCACCTCCAAAACTAAAATCAGACTTGCTCTTCATCATTCGCATACAAGGGTAATATGTACTTCTGAGACTTCAAATTTTTCTCCTAGGGATCTGATCTTTGTATCTGTAAATTTCCCCGTGCTAAATGTTTTTCACTTGCCAGCAAGAATGACATGCACCCGAGAACCAAGAAGGTTCTCTACAGCCTCGGATTAAGGAGTGTATTCACCGGTGTGTTTGCTAAAGCAAGTGATGCTGTACTCCGGAAGTTGCTGAAGGTGCAGCCTTATGTGACTTACGGGTATGAGACGAAAATCCTCCTCGGTTCTTCCTATTGCTGATCTGCTGTTGTGATGGATGTCAAACACAATCCTCTCTATAAATTTTTGTGCATGATCTTTTTGTTTTCGGTTCTTCGATTATCTAAATTTGGTACCTTGTCTGGCGTTGTTGAAGATACCCGAATTTAAAGAGCGTAAGAGAACTCATATTCAAGAAGGGTTATGCAAAGGTGGACGGCAACCCAGTTCCTCTCACTGACAACACCATCATTGAACAGGTAGAGTTAGCATTTGAAGCAGAACCCCTTTTGTTTATCCCCACATTTCAGTTCTGCCATTCTTAGATCATTCTAACTCGTCCTCAAAACTGTATAAATGTGTTTTAGGCACTTGGGAAACATGGAATCATAAGCATAGAGGACTTAGTGCATGAGATTTCGAATGTCGGTCAACACTTCAGGGAGGTCATGAAATTCTTGGGACCCTTGAAACTCAACAAACCGGAGAGGGATTGCTTGCATGGGAGAAAACAGGTTTTCAGTGAAGGAGGCGATACAGGGAACCGTGAAGAACAGATCAATGATCTGATCAGCAAAATGAATTAACAACAGCATCAAGATGTGTTTTTCACGTTGATGACAACTATCTTTGGTTAAAATCTGTGCGAGGCCAGGGAATGCTGTGGAGTTGTTCCTCTAAATTTTGTAATTTGATATTATAAAAAGCATAAGAACCATTGTATTTGATAATTGGAACCTAAAGATTTGCAGTTTCTGCCTCATTCTCTCTTTTTTTGCCATGTTCAAACCATCTCTTCACTTAACAGTCTGTCTCTTTTCTTGCATGCCCCTCTGGTTTGAAACCATACCAGATGGAAATGTTGTGTTTCTCGAACTATAGTGTCTCTGTTAATCTTTCTCGAATCATTTCTCTGAAAAAGTTGGGTTTTTTAGGGCTTTTTATAATGCTGTGAAATTCCGATAGAGAACAGAGATGGAGAAGGAAGTCGGCAATGGCGGCGGAGAAGACCCATGGTTGGCTCCGGACAAATTGTACCATGTAATCTTCTGTCTCTCTGTCTCTATCATCTTCTCAACTGTCGCATCTCTCTCTCGCTACTCCTTCATCCGCCGCAATTTCATATGGATCGGATCTGCGATCTCCCTCGTCGCCGGGGCTGCCAAAGAGTTAGCCGACCAGATCGGAATCTTCCCCTCCGCCGGAGCCTCCGCCAAGGACGCAGTCGCAGACGCGGTTGGCGTTTTGACCGCTGCCGCTGTTCTCTTCCTCTGGAAACATCGGCGATTGCGTTCGGAATCGGGTCAGACCCGGACGGTCTTGCCCGTCTGAGTGTGCTAGGGTTTTCGCGAATTTCTCCGGAATACCCTGTTTGGCCGCCGGGAAAACAGCGAGAAAATGAAGGAAACTCGACGAAAGTTGATAGCTTGTTTATTTCTTCATACAGAAATCAATAGAAAGTTTTCAACATCTGAGGAAATTATAACATTTCGGTTCGATATGGATTCATTTTTTTTTTGTTTTAGAAAATTATAACGATCGAGTTTTTATTTTAATTTCGATTTAGTTATATTTATGTGCTATTTGATTTTCATATATTTTGTTAACTAAATTGCAAGTTGTGTTAAAATCATTTGGGTAATTATTGGGTTAAATAACTGGTATCAATTAATTATATTGTCTAAGCAATATGGTTTTTTGGCATTTGTATTCATATAACGATGGACGCAGATATATATATATATATATATATATATATATATATATATATATATATATTGTCTGTCCATGTATCAATTTAAATTAAATTGTATGGCTTGTAAAGAGGATTTGGTATGTCCGTGTAATTAATTTTATTTGGTAGTATATTCATATTTATAAATTTTGGTTGTTAAT
>NW_010964598.1:1401455-1423544 GCF_000463585.1 Tarenaya hassleriana | reverse complement strand
TGGTTGGTCTTCAGCGGCTTTTGTCCATGTATCAATTTAAATTAAATTGTATGGCTTGTAAAGAGGATTTGGTATGTCCGTGTAATTAATTTTATTTGGTAGTATATTCATATTTATAAATTTTGGTTGTAACTTTGATATTTAAATTACACCCTAAAATAATAATTACAGAGAAGAGGGCGGAAAGAGGAAAACAAAACAGATTCAACCAAGAAATATTCAAAAACATTTTGTTCAAAAAAATGGGCGAAAGAAATGTGAATTGTGAACCGTTTTTCGAGAAAACTCTTCTTCCCTTGAATAAACCACCACACCCTCGGAAAACCCTAGCCACGAGAGTCGCCTCATTCTCCAGAATTTTCCATCTCCTTTAATCTGCTTCCCAGGTTTGCACGACCGCCATGAACGCCTTCCTCTCTCTCTCTCTCTCTCTCTCTCTCTCTCTCTCTCTCTCTGTCTCTGTTTCTCTATATATCTTTCTCTCTCTCTCTGTATTTATATGTATGTGATTCCTGATGTCTTGTTGATTCTTCACATTTGTGTGTGCCTGAGTGCGTGAATACGCGGGATCTGATCTGTTTATGATAGGTTCCATCGAATCGAGACTGAATTTAGTGATTCCTGGGCGACTTAATTCTGTTTTGGTGAATTCGGTATTACTTATTGGTGTTGTATTCATCGCAGATATGCATAAGTGGGATTGGATCTTGTGTTAGATCCGTTCTAGGGTTTCGATTTCTTCCGTCTCCATCGCCATCCAGATTCTTCTGAATTTCGTTGCCGAACCTTTTCGACCGTCGACAGGAGATATGTCGCTGTTTCTGAAGGACGACTCGATCCAGATTCGCGAGGTCTGGAACGATAACCTGGAGGAGGAGTTTGCTCTGATCCGGAAAATCGTAGAAGATTTCCCGTACGTCGCTATGGACACCGAGTTCCCGGGAATAGTTTGCAAACCTGTCGGGACCTTCAAGACGAGCAATGATTACAACTACAAGACCTTGAAGACGAACGTGGACATGTTGAAGCTGATTCAGCTCGGACTTACCTTCTCCGACGAGAAAGGCAACCTCCCCACGTGTGGAACCGACAAGTACTGCATCTGGCAGTTCAATTTCCGGGAATTCGATCTAACCTCTGACATCTTCGCCCGCGATTCCATCGAGCTTCTCCATCAATCGGGCATCGATTTCGCCAAGAACAAGGACAATGGTATAGACTCCAGGAGATACGCAGAGCTCCTGATGTCATCGGGAATCGTGCTCAACGAGAACGTTCACTGGGTGACATTCCACAGCGGATACGATTTCGGGTACTTGCTGAAGCTCCTGACATGCCAGAATCTGCCAGAGAAAGCATCAGGGTTCTTTGAGCTGATCAAGATATATTTCCCGATGGTTTACGACATCAAACACCTGATGAAGTTCTGCAACAGCCTTCACGGCGGTCTGAACAAGCTGGCCGAGCTTCTTGAGGTTGAACGTGTCGGAATCTGTCATCAAGCGGGTTCGGACAGTTTGCTCACATCGTGTACTTTCTGGAAGCTGAAGGAGAATTTCTTCAGTGGCTCAATGGAGAAGTATTCTGGGGTTTTGTATGGGTTAGGGGTTGAGAATGGACAGGTCGCTCGCTGAAATCAAATTACAAAAGATTAAAGAGAATGGATCTTTCTTTAGAGAAGGAATGGGAGACCAAATATATAATCTCTCTGTTTATATATTTGTTTCTTTTTGTTCGTGCCTTGCAATTTGTATTCTGAATAGAAATTGCCATTGGCTCTGTATATTACTTTATCAGTTATGTCTCAAAAGGGTTTTACGTCGCATATTAGCTCTTTCATTAGCTTAGCCTTTTGTGATTGTGATGATTAGACCATAAAATTTACTCTGGATGGGAAATCTAGGACAGTAAAACGACGACGTTTCAAATGCTCAACTTAATGGGCCTGTGTTATTAAAATAAATACACTGTGAGCCCATTTAGGGTGTGCAGGGTCCCAAATAGACTCAGGTAACCAATCCATGGACTAATCCTAACCCTAAACCCTAGCCAGATCATTATAAATTCATAGTTGGGTTGCAATAATCCAAGAATTCAGGCCCAAACATACCTAAGCAAGATCAGAGTTGGGCTGCAATAACCCACGAGTTCAGGCCCAAACAGACATTGTGCTAGGGTTTTAGCTCCCCCCCCCCCATATATTGTTAGTAGCTTCGTCTCTGAGCCCTTCTTTCTTCTTACCTGCAGCCCCCGAAGCCTCCGAGGTCTGCCTTCTCATGCTACTTTCTTCTCGGTTTCTCATTGTCTTTTCGCAATATCGTGGCTTTCGTTCGATTTCGATCTGTGTGTTTCTTTTATTGATTGTTTAACTTTGTTGTCTGGGTGATTTTGATCTGGAAGCATCTCATCTTCGTGTGTCTGATTTTTCTTTTTTGGCAGAGAGAAAAGTGTTCGTTTTCTGGTTGGTCTTCAGCGGCTTTTCAAAGAGAAAATATGTCTGGGTAAGTGCCTTTCGCCTCATACCTCTCTGTGGCATTGCTACGCTTGTTAGTCTGCTTATTCCGCCGTCGATGATGATCTGATTTTTAGGGTTTCTTTCTTCGATTGCGTAACACGTTTTTGCTGTTCTATCTGTGCGCGTAGAGTTTTCTTGCTTTGTCATGTTGTTCACTGAATTGATATGTTTGATTCATTGTTTGACCTTTCAAGAATTAGGTAATTCAACCTTTGGATAAAAAATGTAGGATTCATCTTCAGAAATTTTGCATATGGTCCCACCCTTAATTCTTCTTTGATGTTTAATCTCTTAATTTATTCGGGGAATGCCAATTCTGTTCTTTCACTTTGTTGTTTTCGTACGACTACTGCGGCGGTCATACTACGTTCTTATTGGTACTGTATAACTCCAGAATGCTCATATACCAACAATAGACTATAATATGATGGTATGGATGTATATTGTTGAATGTTTATTTATTTTGTGTTGGTCTGAGTTGTGTAATTTGCTTGTGCAGCGATGAAGCTGCTCCCGCTGTTCCCCCAGCTGCCGAGGCAGCAGCTATTCCGGAGGACATGGACCTGATGACTGCATTGGAGCTGACCCTTAGGAAGGCTCGTGCCCACGGTGGTCTGACCCGCGGTCTTCATGAATGCGCTAAGCTCATAGAGAAGCGTGTTGCTCAGCTCTGTGTCCTAGCCGAGAGCTGTGACCAGCCTGACTATGTCAAGCTCGTCAAAGCCCTTTGTGCTGACCACAACATTAACTTGCTTACCGTTCCTGATGCCAAGACCCTTGGCGAATGGGCCGGTGTATGTCCTTTCTTTTCCTTTTTATGTAGAGATTTTCTGTTCGGTCGTGTTCTTGCCCTCGTCACTCCCATTCCCTTTTATCTGTGTGTAACCAAAACATGAAACTCAACATGATTAATGGGTTTTCTAATCTGTTTCTGCAGCTTTGCAAGATTGATTCCGAGGGCAAAGCCAGGAAAGTTGTTGGATGCTCATGCATCGTGGTGAAGGTGTGATCCCTCGCTCTTATGAACTCCTCCTTGATTCTTTCTTTTGTTTGGATTTTCTGAGTTTTTTGCCATGGCCGCCACTCTCTTCTTACAGGACTACGGCGAGGAGACAACTGCTCTCAACGTCGTGAGGAAGCACCTCGAGTCTCACTAGATAGTGGCGGAGTAGAGAATGCCTTTTCTTGTCTTGCCCCTCCTTTCCTTTCTCCTGTTTTTATTGGTTTTGATGCTTTAGTGGACTTCCCTGAGATTTATGTGGAACCAGATATTTATATTTTGGGTGTTCAAGTCTTTCCATTTAAAGCAATTCAGATATATAATTATTTTCAAAACTCCGATCAAATTGTTGGTATACGAGTGTTTAGTTTTTGGTATATGAAATTGTTGGTCTTTCAATATTAAGAGATTAAAAAAATCACGTTTTTAAAAAAACCTCGGTTAATTTATTTGTACTCCAAAACAAAATTGCAAAAATAAAAACTACTGTTTTTTGGGCCGGGAAGTGTATATGAATTTGCGTTTGGGGTTGGCAAGTGTTTGGGCCTATTTTGGGCTCATAGAAAATATTGGGCCCAAATATAATGCTAGGCGCATCGTGGTTCGTGGGTCGTTCCATCACCATCACGTATATATATATATATATTGTTAACTATTTTTCTTACAATTTTCCGCTTTTATTTTGCGTAGCCAGACTTTTATATAAAACATTCATTTTGTATAAATATGTCTCGTGAATATGTATATATTCTTACACTTCTAAATAAATTTATAATTTTTTTAATTAGGTATTTAACGGAATACGACGAGAGTTAACATAACTCATCACAATTTTGATCAGGATGGATACAAATGATATCATGTCAATATGTTTTTAATGACACAAATAGACACGTCAACATTTAAAAAAGTAAAAAATATACACACATATTCACATATTTATACACTACATGTACAAAATAGACCAGTATACACATATATGATATATATATATATATCATATATGTGTGCGTAAAAAATGTCTGTGTATACAGTGGCGGACCTATGATGAGTTTTCGAAGGAGGCAAAATAATTTAAATGTTTTAATACAGAGGGCATTTTACATTTTTATTCAAAAAAATATAAAATTTATAAAGAAATTTAAAGATTTTTAAATAAACAATGGGGGCAAAGGATCCCATTGTAATGTGTATGGGTTGGGTCCGTACATGTGTCATGTGTGTGTATATATACATAATTATATATATGTGTGTGTGTGTGTAAGTATGTGTATGTGCCTTTGTCTTTATGCGTATATATGTATATATGTATTGTGGCATATGCATATATGTGTATAAAATATATATATAAGCATATATACACATATATATGTATATATTAATGTACACAAGTTGACGCCATGAATCTTATTATTATTATTATTATTATTATTAGTACTAATATTATTATTATTATTATTATTATTATTACATCTATCCAATACAGAGATTAGGAGAAAGTCATGTTGTCTTATGGAACAATTCCCACAATTCCGCAATTCCTATACCGAACTTCCAATTATTAATATTTTTATTAGATTTGAACTTGCGATAAAAAAGTAATATGTATGTTTTTTCATTGTTGTAAATACACTGTATATATATATATATATATATACATAATACATGTAGTATGTCTGCACTGAATGTTGGTTAGCATTTTTTAGCAATATATTCTACATCATTTTTCCGTTAAAACGGTTTTTTATTCAATTTAAAATAAATATTTTCATAATAAGATTTCACGAAAAATGTAGATAATAAAAAAAAATGGAGAATTCAGACAAAACGTGACGTAAGCTGTCTTGCATATTGGTTCTCTTAAAAGACAGGCATTTCGTCAGCAGCATGATTCGTTTTAATTGAATTCAAAGAATTCGTTTGAGTAGACCGTACCATCAATAAATAAAAAGAGACCGAATCCGTAATTAAAAAAAATTTAAAAAGAAAAGAAAACGACAAAAATCGTGAAGCCACATCGCACCATCGGAATATTCAAATATAATAATATAAGATGGAGAAAACGTGGATTCACGAATCCTCACTGTTCCAACGTCCGCTGCTGTAATATCCGAATAGTATGCTTATAAGTATTTTTTTTATTAATTAAGATCCCGATTGGCTGTACCGTTATATTTGTGGTTGCCATTTAAAAATAAATGATTGCTTATAGTTACGATTTCAGTTGCAAAAACGATATTTTGAAATTTTTTTAACCTTCTCATTTACGAGTGGAATCGGTGTAATCAGTGGGACCCCCAAATGTTTACTAAATTAGAAGAATTGATGCATTGGATTGATATATATATATATATGCTTCTATGTATGGTACGGTACGGTGTTATCTTCATTTGATTTTCTAAAAGTTCTAATGAAATACGAGATAAAATATGGATACACATAACATAAGAATGTTTTCCGCTCAAAGAACTTTGGTGACGATTATTAAGACGATTATTATGTAGAGATTTAATATAAATTCAATTTTCTATTCACTTGTAGATTTAGAAAGAGTGAAAAGAATCACCATGTTTTTTTTTTTCTCTTTCGAAAATCTAAATATTTTTATGAGTTCAACTGCATATGTTCACATAGTAGAAACTCTATTATAAATTACATCCATATAGATTCTAATAACTAAATCATATATAAAAGATCCAATTCAATTATATGATATATATATATATATATTTTGTAAACACTGCATTTATTTCAATACTAAAAAAAACTATTTTTGTATTACAGAGAAATCGAACTTATCACGGGTAGGATTCAATAAACATATGGATCCGTACTTTTCATTTGGAGTCAAATGAAAACCTTGGATTTGATGATACGGAAAATTCGTTCATACGGGAGAAAAGTAAAAAATTCGAAATCAAATTCAAAAAAAGTAAAACGTAGCATGATATTTTGGATTAGTCATTGGTTTTCAGATACGGTCTACAATTAACTGAACTTGGACTTTAACAAACGAAAACTACACGTCAATGAAACATATGACAACTTACAAAAAAAAAAAAACTAATTTAAAATCTAGAAATTCATTTTTTTTTATTATCCGATTACATCTCATATAAAATCGAGAAAATCTATGTGAATACATCTCCAAAAGAATTTTGTTCATTTGTTTTTACTGATTGAACTAAACAATTTTGGATAACTTACAGAAATTAATGTGTTCGTCCAAGAAAAAAAAATTCTAGTTAATAATACCTATTAAATATTATGAAGAATTTTTATCATATTAGAGTTTAAGTAAATTTGAATTTTTTCTGATATTAAATTTTTTATTAAAAATAAATTATTCTTTCTATTTAAACTCGTTACTTGTTTTTTAACCTAAATTCAATAATGCTGAACTAACCCAAATAAATATATAATTAATATAGACATGTATATATATATATATATATTAAACTTCATGTTCTATTAGAATGTTGATATACATATATAAATATATAGTGATATGACAAATTATTTTAAAAACAAAACATGGGTTACAATCAATTGGCAACAAGATATATGCCGCACGAAATTATAAGTTCGTTCGATTTGCTTGCCGGAATCAAAGTTTAATAAGTTATTAATATGTTACATAAACGGACCGTTTTTATCGTGAGATTCAAACTAAATTATTCAATAATGGAAGAACAACCCCATTCGTGTAATATTTTTCAGTCATGAGGTCAACGGTCAAAGAGGTCAAGTCTTTTTTTTAATTTAATTAATATTTTCCTGCAGTGCCGAATTCGTCCACTTGGCTGCACGTCACTTCATCATCAATGACGCCACCCAAATGAATATTCAACGGTTATTCACAAAACATGCAGACTTTGATGATGACGATATAAAGGTTACAAATGTTATTGTAATTATGAGACTATCATTTAATTCTATATTGTCTTTCTCTAAGCGATGCTTTGCAAAATTGCAATATACCTCTACCGCCGTTGTCGATCTATATAGTCTTTCATCTTTATCTTAAATTTACATATTGCTATATTTATATTTAATTTGTATTTTCCTATTATTAAAATTTTATTACAAAAAAAAAACATTTTTTATATCTATTCGATCATATAAAATATTAATCTCCACTGTTTTTTCTGTAATATTTATAATGTATCAATATCATTGACTTGGTAAATAACAAACCAATCCAACAAATGATTTGATTAATTCTCTTTCTCTCTCTCTCTCTCCCACACACACACACACACATATATATATTGAAATTATGGTTTAATTGCTGAATTAGGCACAATCCTTGTTGGTTAAGCCAGAGTTCATTGCTAGGTTAATTAGGCAAAACCAAGTTCGAGTTGATTCTGTCCTACGAGCTCTTCTAATTAAATTATAAAATATCCGTACGTATAATTCTATATGAAAATCGTAACCATCTAAATTTTGGTAATAGTGCATGTACATTGGTAGACTCTAATTCTCGAGGATTGTGAAAACATAACCAGCACACCACATACACATACGACTTCCGACCTTTCTTGTACCTTAATAAACTAGAATGGTATATATACATATATATATATATATATATATTTATACGATAGGGAATTAATAAACATTATTTCCATACCAATAATTGGACTAATTAACCAACACATATCAAGTTGTAGTCCATGTTCCACGGTTAAAATCTTAAATTTAAATTTTCATTGTTTTGTTTTATGAGATAGTGATTATCAATCAATTTAGTACAAAATATCACTAAATAATTTGACATCATTGTTGAGATATATTAGATCTTGAAACAAATTACGAGATAGATAGTATATTAAACATCTTATCATATATAAAAAAAATAGATATTTAAAAATATTTGATATTATTTTTAGTTTACGTATTTATTTTGAAACTTTCATATATTTATATGTTATTTAGTTATGAATATCCTCATATTATAACATAAAATACAGTTCCAAACTTTATATATAAATAATTTCACTTGTCAATGTATGCATTGTAGTTTTCAACCAAGTTGTTCCATATCCAAGATCTAAACTTTCGTTACTTTGGTCTCATTGAGTCGTTGTCTGATATAGACAGAAGTTAAAGCTAGATTTGGTCGTGAATGCATGCATGGATCATATGGATGCTGCGACATTGAAATTGTTCGGAGAATATTATTTAGTTAAATAGTTCTGAATATTTATTTTTCAAAAGGTTGGAAAAAGAAGGATAACGTGTGGGAACAAATCAAGAGAATATGGAGTCGTCGGCTTTGTCATCTACCATAGGAAATTGTTGTAAAATATGGATATATATATATATATATATATTAATGAACGAAAAAGTCCATCTTGGTCACTGCTTAGTCAAATTAATTTGTAGATAGCTTTTTGGATATGCTAATTAATCTTTAAACCTAAGATTAAAATGGATAATCCACGAGATTTTGACCTCCTTCAACTCTAGGACAAATACAGTAGGAAATTTCTTCCTTACACACCTTTATTCAATATTAAAAAAGTAAACTTTTTTAATCTAATTAAAATATAATTATTGAAGCTATTTTTCTCTGCTCATTTCTGAAAAATAGATCCAATTCTCACAAAAAATTATAAAATCGAGATTTTTATGGGTTTTCATTGTGAAGAATAGCAGATAGTTATACTAAATAATGGAACATAACAATTAACACGTATGAAAATATCGAAAATTGAATTGATTTATAGACAACTCTGCAGAAGCAATAATAAACAAGGAAACAAATGTATGAATTGTTAAATCCAGCTTTATGAAAAATGTTATAATTACGTCTTAATGGAGCAAAAAAATATCAGATTACGTTTTTAAAATATAAAGAAGATATAAGTGATATTAATTTGCTTTTATAATAATCACCAAATACAAAATTTGTGTTTATAAAAATGAAAAGAAATCATTTTCGATTAGTTTGGAAAGATCAATAAAAAAAAATAAGAATATTCACAATTTCTATAAAAAAAATGAATACAAATTGTCTCTAAACATGTTAAGACGTGTTTATTGTATAAAATCCAAGAGAGACCAACGAAAAATTGCAGTTTTCCAACACACGTTGTTCGGTCGAACAACCCTTTACTCGAGACGAATTAAATTATTGCATAAACATTTCATAGTCTCATGTTATATCATTTATAAATATTTAATTATTCCTTGGCAATATCCGTAATTCATATAGCTTTAAAACTAACGGGAAAAAATTTACTTTCAAATATACAACACTCATGGATTCAATAAATTTTTTTTTTAAAAAAAAGAATAAGATATACAAATATAAATAATAAAACTCTGCCTTTTAAACTTTTTTTTTTTTATAATCCGGAAGTTCACCGGGTCTTTGGTCTGACTACATCTTTCAGAGGATCAGGGAAACCCAGGTGAATGCCCCTCCCACGCTTGGATTTGAATACAGGATGAAAGCATGGATTGCATATTCTTTCACCACTAGACCACCCAAACTTGGGTTCTACCTTTTAAACTTAGAAACTCAACCTCTAAGAACGCTTTGAATTTAGATACTACAATGATTCTTTCATTTCTAATGAAAACAGCATTTCCCTTAATCTTCATCCCACATCTAAAAAAAAACTCTCTCATTCGATTTCTGCCTTCCAGTCCAAATAGGTTGTCTAAACCAAAATCTTCAATTCTTCAGCCATTCTTCAACCCTGATTGTTATATATATATATATATATATATATATATATATTATGACTTCACTTTCTTAAATAAAATTCTGGAGTTTGATATTGTGTCGGAGAAATGTTTTGTTCAGCGAGAAGAAAGACACGACAGGAGGAGCTGAAAGAAGAAAAGATACGAGACGTCGGGTCAATTTGGAACTCCTCTTGCACAAGACCAACCAAACATTAATTAATTAAATAAATAGATAAATAAAATATAAAGACAAAAAAGGGTAAGTAGGAGAATTAGATTTCTATAAAATTCCTCTAACCCCAAATGTCAATTGTCCACTAGCTTCTGACACACCGTGTGTGCTTTGACTTTGACCAGAAAAAGCAACTCCATATAATAATAATAATAATAAACCACGTGCCGCACACTCTATTATACTAGTACACCCACTACCATAATCTTTCATAATTATAATCCTTAGTTCCCCACATGTCCCTCTTATATTATCCTTAATCTTAATCCTATACGTTTATTAAATTTATTGATTTTTTTTTTCGAAGATTGTTGCTTATAAAAGACAACCAGACATAAATAAAATGTATTTATTTGTTAGAATAAAATGTTTAATTATAATAACTTGTCGATTTAAATTCATTCACTGAGCCTTTTTCTTGTATTATTTTTCAATACGGGAACAGAAATGTGTAAAGTGGACCCAATTGAAGTCAGAGGGGTCAAGACACAAATGCATTATTTTATTTACATGTACAATGAAACACATGTCTTTTTGCCTTTGCCTCTTTCCACCGAGTTTCCCGTTTTCTTCTAGTTATCCCTAAAAGCCCTCTCTCTCTCTCTCTCTCTCTCTCTCTCTACATATATATATATATTCGCCAATTCTTTGCCCTTCACACAGACAACTCTCAGAAAATAAGTCTCTGAATCTACAAAGAGAGATCTGTGAACACTTCCATTAGCTTGGGAAGTCATAACAAATACATATAAACGCATATATACAATTACACGCATCGAGTTTAATACATATGGAGTACTCTTCATCTTGGGTTAATACTTCTTTGGATCTCACCATCGGCGTTAATCGTATGCGGGTTGAAGATGAACCCGCGGTATGCCTGTCTTTTTTTTTTTTTTTTTGTAATTTCCCTTCAAATCTTTGTTCAAGAATTGTATACATACGTCTATATATATATGTGTGTGTGTGTATGTAACATGTGTAGTTTATAATTAATGTTATGTGTCTGCAGACATGTCCATTGATGGAGGAACTGAACCGCGTGAGTGCGGAGAACAAGAAGCTCGCGGAAATGCTGACTCTGATGTGCGAGAACTACAACGCGTTGAAGAACCAGTTGATGGATTACGTCAACAAGAACAACGCTGTGGATAGAGAGCTGAGTCCGTCGAAGAAACGCAAATCTCCGGCGAGAGATCTCATCGACGATATCAACGGCGTTACGTCGGCTGTTTATAATGCCGGCGGAGTTTCTGACAGCAGCTCGACCGAACCAGATGGGTTGTGTAAGAAGCAGAGGGAAGAAACTGTTATCAAAGAGAAGGTCTCTAGGGTTTATTACAAGACCGAGGTTTCTGACCGTAGCCTTGTAAGCAACCCCCTCGTGTTCTTTTTACATGGGATCTCGTTGGTTTGGGCGTGTTAATCCATCAAAGTTGGCAACTTTAGCCTGAAAATTTTGATGTGTTTTTTTTTCTTTCTGGTTTTGATCGAGAAGCTGATTTGATTTCTAAATCGGATTTGTTTGTGATGGAATTTCTAGGTTGTGAAAGATGGGTACCAATGGAGGAAATATGGGCAGAAGGTCACAAGGGACAACCCATCTCCAAGAGCTTACTTCAAATGCGCCTTTGCTCCTAATTGTCCAGTGAAAAAGAAGGTACATTGCATCGCATTTTCGGAAATCTTAATTCGGAATCCAATCTTTTTAACGTTAAACCTCAAACCTGATCATGTTTTCCTCTTGGGGTTTTTCAGGTGCAGAGAAGCGTGGATGACCAATCTGTGTTGGTTGCAACCTACGAGGGTGAACATAACCATCCAATGCCCTCGCAGATGGAGCCGAACACTGGTTCGAGCCGCTGTATGTCGATCTCTTCAGCCCCGGCTGCAGCCAACAGGCCTGAATCTGCCGTAACCATCGACCAGACAGAACCCGAGAAGCTCGGTGGTAATAATGGCATGACCACAAACTCAAGAATTGATCTTCCCGGAATTCGGAAGCTCTTGGTGGAACAGATGGCTTCTTCTCTGACCAAAGATCCCAACTTTACGACAGCTCTTGCCGCGGCTGTTTCAGGGAGATTGTATCAACAGAATCTGAGGGAGAAATAGTTCTTGAGATCATATGTAGTTTCCCTTCGGTTAGTGTTTTAGATTCATGTCGTAATGATTCAGTAGATTCAGTGAAGGAAACATCCTTCTGATATTGAAATGTAGCATGTAACTGTTTCATACAAATACAGAAGATCTCCGAATACATCCGGCCTCGAGGTTCATCACTACACTCTAAGTGCATAAACTAGAACCAAAAACCGAAAACATCTGTACAACTGGTAAATACTTCACAGCAGCAAACAGATTTTCCAGAACATAACTTCTAGGAGGAAAATGCTTCTCTGAAACTTACAGGCCGTCGAATCCAGATACTCTCAGGCAATTTTAGTTTCCGGGATTGCCTTTACCCACATCATCTTTCAACCTCATGTCAGCTTCGGCCATGCAGTCTTGGAATCTGAAGCAGCTTGTGAGATGGTCATTTGTGAGGCCAGCTGCTTGCATGAATGAGTAGATGACCGTTGGACTTACACTGCGAAATCCTCTGCGAATGAGATCTTTGCTTATGAACTCTGCTTTCGAGGTCTTGACAGGAACTTGACGGTGGTACCGGAATTGGCTCTGGATAGTCTTGTTGTTGACGAAGTTCCATATATACTTTCCAAAGGATCCGTATTCAACTGTTATCTGGATGATTAAAAAAAATCACAAATGATGGGTTTAAGCCAAGGAAAACTATTACAAGAAGAAAGTTCTTCAAGACTTGGAATTGTAAGATTCTTCTTTGTTACCTTGCGCACTTGGCGTGCATTCTCAAGGATTGATCGTAATTTGAGCTCTGATAGTAGTGAACTGGCAATGGTTCCAGGCACCGTTATCTTTTTATCATTCAGTTCAGAAACAGCTAGAGGGTCGAAGTCCAGAAAAACTTCCCTGTTTTGAATACACAAAGCAATTTGAGAAGCAAGCTCTTAGAAACAAATATCTGTACAATACGATTATGTTACTATGTTGATATTATTATGTTTCTTTGTTGTGTTCCTCATCATAATTCTGGCTGGGCGACTAGAAAGTCTGTTTGTGATTATGAATCCAGCCAAATAAACTTTAAACAGAAGGGTTTCCATGATCTGGATTCTGAAACTTAAACTGAAATATACATGTAAGCATTCTACCAAGAGCTGCTAGTTTGGGTACCTGAATAATTGCCTTTTGGCAAGAATGTCAGACCATGACAGTTCGGCTAGAGCACCAGATAGGCATAGCAACTCAAAAAGTTTCCTGCACAATTTTAGGAAGGACTTCCTATGAACGAGTATATCTTGCATCTGTGTAAAGTGCATCTTTTGAATTTCAAATCATATTCGGGTAAGCAAAAAATGGGTTGAGTCTACATACTTGTCATCATGGACAGGAACTCCCCATTCTTCATCGTGGAAAGCAACATAACACGGGTCTTCACAAGAGAAAAATACATCATGGATCAGTTGGGCATTATGCACTTGAGGAAATAAATTTCTAGCCATGGGTGCCTTGAGTATAAAATGTCGTGACTATCAGCCAAAAGATAAGTTAGGAATATAAGGTTTAGGTCCTAACTCCACCACAAAAACTAGCTGAAGGTTTGACCCTTACTTATATATTGGCCCAAATCCCTCTCATTTTCCAATGTGGGACACTTATCAATACCGCTCCCTTTAGACAGCGACGTCCACGGCGCTGGGGCAAATCTGGTCGCTGGCGGCTTCTCGGTCGATGGCGGCTTCTCGATCACTGGCGGCTTCTCGGTCCATCCCCGACCGTTCCTCTCCTGATCGTTCCTCTCCCGACCGTTCCTCTCCCGACCGTCCCACAACCACCGAGTCGACCGCATGTCCGCAGGAGAACGGTCCGTCAAAGGCCCACCGGAAAGTAGAGAGTTAGGCTCTAATACCAATTAATAAGGTTTAGGTCCTAACTCCACCACAAAAACTAGCTTAAGAGTGGAGGTTTGACCCTTACTTATATATTGGCCCAAATCCCTCTCATTTTCCAATGTGGGACACTTATCAATACTCAACAACAACAACAACAACAAAAGTGGAAGGCTACTTGGGTCACAAATCTTCGACAATTGATCTATCCTTTTTCTACGGCAACCATTCAAAAGAGAGCTAAGATCAATTCTATGGCACCAATGGTAAACAAAAGAGGCACCAAAGACGTTAAGTAGTATTTAAAATACTGATTGGCTAACCCAAAAAGAAATCCTGTAGCCACACCGCAAATCCCAGTATTACCAATTTACTCAGCTACTAGCGCGACAAGGCCAAGCATTTCTTGTGCATCTAGTATACATCCTTTGAAAATTTGAGAAAAAAATGCCAAAACGGCAGAAGATTCCTTTTTTTTTCCTCACAAATATAGAAATCTGATTACGTTTTCAGAAAAGGAATGCGAATTGAGAATCGCTGACAGTAGATGTTAATGTTACTATATGTAACTGCCCAGATCATTTCTCAATGAACAAAGCTACAAAAACTGGACATTGGCGACAATGTTCCATATCCACGTTCTTGAATTCTAAATTTAACAGAGCATGCCAAAACAATTTGGCATAACCTACGTGACATCGTATCAGCATCAGCAAACACGGCAATAAATGAAAATATGCTTTACCTTCACCAAGATACCAGTTATGCATAATGTAAATTAAAGCCTCATCTATTCCCCGAGCTTACTTAGTCATGTCAAGTTCAACTGGAATTCAGCCTCTTCATCTTTGGTTCTTCCAATCAATTCATCCAGAATATGTGAAAGAAGGGAATGTTACCAGTTTTAGGCGTGATCCAGGCGCATCTTTTCTGACCATCAAAGCAGCAATCACCGCCACCGGCAACCTTCTCCTCTATCTCCTCCGCCTGTTTCCTCTTCGCCGCCGACGCGACCATTGCAGCGGCGGAGATTGACCCACCTCGCCGCACGGCCCTCTTCCCGCTCGACAAAGATCCCGCACTCATCGGCGACGACTCGCACGAAGACGACGCGTCCGACGAGTACGACGCAGTCATCGAGACATTGCTCCGCCGGAGAATCGAAGGGCTCAGCGGCGAGCATTGAGACGGAGTCGTCTTCGGAGACACCAGAGAAGTCATTTTCGCGGGTTTGGCATCTTTTGACTCGGCGGTCTCCTCCGCCGCCAGTTTCTCAGGTTTCTTCGCCGTCGGTTTCCTCTGCAACTTGTTCCCGGCAGGACCAAGGACTGATCGGATCTCCCGATCGATGGCATTTCCCGACCGGGCACGAGGAGGACCCGACATTGGCCCCAAAGCCTCCGATTTCTCGAAAATGCCTCTTGTCACACCTTCGTATCACAGCGCTGACACCGAATCACAACAAAATTACCGAGACCCAACAACCTCAGAAGCTATTTGCCGAGATTACGAGATTCGAAAACCCTAGACTGAGCGAAACAAGCAGCTGCATTAGCAAGGAAACAAAAATTCATCGCCCAAATTCTCGCTTCTCATGAAAAATCTAGTACGCCAAGTTGCACTCCATGTCATGAGAAAGCCATGGTTAAAAACAGTGACAGAAAAGGCGAGAAAATCTTGGCTCAGTGAAGAGAAATATCCTTTTGACTTCGATGGTGGGAAGAAAGAGAGGGCTTTTCTGATCGAGAACGAAAGGAATCGACGGAGAGGGTACTCAAGCAGAAGGGTTTCAACCAATCACTTCCTGACACGTCATTGTTCGTGTTTTCCGCTCTTTATTTTAATTATCTTTTATTTTAAATTTTTTTTGAGTCGGGTTGCAATTACCCGACCCGAGAAGGACGGGGATAAATTCGAGAAGGGTCTTGGTTTGGGCATTTATTAGCTGAATCAAAGTTCCATAGATCCGGGACAAAATCCGTGTCCGAACCCGACAAGCCCAATCCTATCACCAATAAATGCCATAAATTAAAATTTATTGTCTTGTTTAATGATTAATGCTTCGTAGATTAGGATAGTTTGCCGCGTCAAAAGTATGTATTTTGTCGAGAGAGAATCTTTAGAAAATTGTATACTCTTAAATTGGCTGCATAGTCGCTTCAAATTAAAAAAAAAAAAATAATAATCAAGTTGCTATAATACACTAAAAGACACTGGATAACAAAATAGAAAAATGTAATTAATGAGGTGGTTAGATAAGTTTGTATGGTTGTTGACTTCATTAGGAAGGAATGTTGAGCCTAACGCTAGGGTTTGGTTTTATTTAGTTTTTGTCTATTGCTAATTTTAGATTTTATGTTTTGTTTTTTAATTTATTATTTCTCTATTTTTCAACTAATGTTGTTCATGTAAAAAAAAAAAAGGGATAATGGTAGATAAAATGGTGCCAAGGTTGTGAGAATCTCATCTTAAATTTGATGTGACATATGATCTTCCCGAAATTTAAATACACACGACAAACAAATAACGTCTAAAACATAATTAATTAAGTGAAAGGTGCATTGTTAGATTTCAACTTTATACGGTTCGAGTATTCTGCTATCTATTCCCCCGAGGAGGGGAATGGGAAGTGCATGCAAATTCGAACATGAAAAGGAGCTAAAACATAAAATCGAAATAGTTGTGACGCCAAAATGTAATATCTAAAAAGTTTGGGTTCTTGGGCTTGTACTGTTTATAACGGGCCTGTACAGGGCCCAGATAGAAAGGTCTCTAAAACCTCAAACGGTCTTTCTTTTCGTGGAGTTTATCGATATTTCCTGATAAACCCTAGGAAGGAAATCTGATTCCTGATCCCGTGGAATTGAAGGAAGATCGAGATGGGAAACGAGGCGAAGAGCAGCGGAGCTGCTAATAACGGTGGGGGAGGATTTAGGGCAAAGATGGAGCATGCCCTATACAGCGGAGACAAGAAGCACGTCATGGCTGGGATCGGGATCATCACCATCGTCTTCGGAGTCCCTTGGTATCTGATGAATCGAGGTGGGTTTTTCGAGTTTTCTGGATTTTCCTCGGATTGTATAGTTTTCTGGTTGGTGGTTCGATCAGGTGTTGTTTTCCTGTTTGGTCTAGGCGAAAATGAAAGAGAAAGATAAGTTAGTTTCGAGGTTTAGGATTAGGAAGACATGAAAAGGTGACGTCGAGTTCTTATCTGTGATTTCCGAGCGATCACAAGGGCATTTTGGTGAGAGGAGGTGATGGATGGTGATACGACTGCTAAAATTGGTCCATTAAAAAGAAGTTGGCGATTTGATGGATGGAATGGAAAATCGGGATTTGATCGAATATATGAGAATTTCCTAGCCTGTTGATCACTTTTGAGAGATTAGTTTCGGCAAGCTCTAATGATTGGAAGATTTTGACATGTTTTGAGTTCGAACCAGTGATTCTCCAAATTCTTGGATGAAAGGTGAACCTCAGATTTCTGAAGCTGTTATGACTTTACCTATCATATGTTCTTGTTCGTGTTTCTATATGTTTTCCATCTCATGAGCGTTTTAAGATCAGCGAGATACTTCCCTGTGTTCTGGATTGTGGTTTCCCCTTCAGTTCTCATCCTCATGGTTCAAGTTGCTTGAATACGAGATTATAATCCACTGTATTTTTATTTGATCATAACCCATCATCTTATAACTGTGTTGATTATCTAACTTTGTTATGTTGCAAGAATTATTTCTGTTGACGTTTATTTGAGCCAAGGACTGGAATTTATGGTCTGTTTCAGGCTCAAAGCATCAGTCTCACCAGGACTACTTGGAAAAGGCCGATAAGGCACGTAAAGCACGGCTTTCTTCCTCTGGCTCGTCGTCTCCGGACAAGTAGAATTTCAGCCTTTTCTCGTGCAACGGTCGAAACCCTTTTCGTGGAATCTAGTCACATACAAGCCGAGAACCATTCTGCAGTGTTTTTTTGTTCTCAAGACCGTAGAACTCATAGTCGGAGGCAGTATCGTCAAGACACGTTTTGTTTTTTCGTTTTGGCTACATATCGAATAAATAACAAGATCTCAATGCATTTTCTTCCTCCGTCCTGAATTTACTCTTTAATAAACTTTGGAATCTTACAGTTACTATGGAAGAACTGCAACAAGTCGGAGCTTCATTCCGTGTATTCTTCTGTTTTCTCAGAAATAACATTTCATCTATGAAGGAGACTGAACAATAAGCAAAGAAGATTACAGCGTCATCATCATCTTCTTCATAGGGGCACGAGTCTTCTGTACTTGAAGAACCAGACTTATGCCGAAAATATAACAAGGCCGGATACCCCCGGCCACAACCCCGAAAAGGGCTACTACAAACGTCGCAGTAGTCAGCAGCAGCTCAAATTGGATCAGTTGTTTCCGGACATTATCCTGCAAACCCGACGTTTCTATCGTCAAACGGGAATGACCCGCATTCACTAACCGATTTTTTTTTTTTAACCACGACTCTTAATTCCTCTGAAAAATGTGGTAGAATCTTGAGCAGTAAATATCATATTTTGGAATCAGAGACACACGTCGTCGATTGGCGGGGGCAAAAAAGAACAAAAAAACCAAACTTTTTGGAATCTGATAATTGAATGATTGGGATTTGGACGGAGATCAGGTGTCGGATTAGAGATGACGAGACTTTGCTTTATTGCGGTATTAAATTTGATTTTTAATACATTTATTCTTTCTTTTTTTCCCATGTGGAGAGTTTCTACAAATTAATATTTCAACCCTTAGTAGAGCATTTGAGAAGGTTGACGAAATTAAATGATTTTAAATATTGGGCGAGAATATTCCGTGTATATCATGTATAATACGAGATATGGGTTGTTACCTTGTTGATAGGATCTGATAGAATTTCATCCCTTGTACAGCTAGGTTTAGTTACGTCTCTTTGTGCATATAAGCCTTGGTGGCCATGAATAACACAACAAGCATTCGCAGTACCGATTTCCTGTTCTTTGTTCTTGCTGCGATTGCCGTCGTGACATGGTATCAGAGCCCGACGACTCTTGATCTTCCTCTTTTCACTCTTCTTCTTCTCCTTCGATGTCTTCTTCTCAAACTATCGTTTCTGATTCTTCTCAACCTACACCCACTGATCCGACAATGCCGACGAACCCGACCATATTTTCTACCGATGTACCACGGAGAACTATTTCTCCATATGACCTTAGTCCCAGCGACAATCCGGGACCGCTCTTACGTGGTCCCAACTACGAGGAGTGGTCTATTAATATTCGACATGCTCTGCGTTCCCGCAAGAAATTTGGGTTCGTAGACGGCAAGATTCCGACTCCAGCCCCAGATTCCGTCGATTTTGATGACTGGGAAACGAACAACTCTCTTATCGTTTCCTGGATCAAAAACACCTTGGAACCTACGCTACGTTCGGATGTAGTTCATCGGGAATTTGCTAAGGATTTGTGGGATTATCTTAAGCGCCGGTTTGGTATGACAAGTGCCCCGCGTCTTCTTCGTGTTCGGAGCGACCTAGCAAATTGCCGACAAAAGGGTATGACTGTGGAGTCCTATTTCGGGAAAATCACTAAGCTGTGGGACGATCTGGCTACACTCCGATCTTTGAAGACTTGCCATTGCGGTCTGTGCGTGTGCAACATTGCCGAGGAATTCGAGAAACAGAGGCAAGAAGATCGTTTGTATGAATTTCTCTTGGGTCTTGACGATGAAAAATTTGGCGTCGTTCGTTCGAACTTGCTGTCCCGGCAACCTCTTCCGACAGTCGAAGAGGCATATATGGTCGTTACTCAAGACGAAGCCTCCAAAGCGTCTGTCGTTTCCTCGATTCCTCCCTCTGATATCGCGGCGTTTGCTGTCTCCATTGCCCCGAAACCTCGTGATTTGCCTTCTGGAAAGGACAAATCCGTCGTCTGCTCCAACTGTGGTCGTTCCGGTCATGCAGTTGACAGCTGCTTTCAGATTCTGGGTTATCCGGAATGGTGGGGCGATCGTCCTCGTGGTCGTTCGGGCAGAGGAGGTCGCGGTGCTCCTAATCGAGGAAAAGGCTCTGTTCGGGTTAATTCCGTTCAGACCCCTGTTTCTTCGTCACCGAGTATTCTCGGTGCGTCACCGGAGCCTGTGGCATTACCCTCTGATGCGTCTCCCCTCCCTGGACTGAATGCAGAGCAGTGGAAGACCCTTGTTTCTCTAGTTAACGCCGGCAAAATTGGCGCGACAACTACGTCTTCGGGTATGTCTTCTTCTGTTCCTTGGATCCTAGATACCGGTGCCTCTCGTCACATGACAGGTTGTTTCTCCGTGTTGCAAGACTCCGTCTGTGTGTCACCGTGCCGCATTACTCTACCTGACGGTCGTTGTTCAGTTGCTGTTCAGTCCGGATCTGTTCAGCTCTCTCCACGACTTGTTCTGTCGGATGTTCTTTTTGTTGACGGCCTTCAGGTCAATCTCATCTCGGTGTCACAGTTACTTGCCGATTGTGATTGCACTGTTCAATTCGTTAATTGTTTTTGTTCCATTCAGGACCGGGTTTCGAAGATGCTGATTGGAGCGGGTGAGCTACGGGACGGGCTCTACTACTTTCGAGGGTTTGAACACGCTTTAGCTGTTCGTTCTCATAACACAGTTTCGTTTGACGTGTGGCATCGTCGTTTGGGACATCCTTCGAAAGCGGTCATTGAGCAGATTTCTGGGATTGAGTTTTATCGACCTTTTGGGTCTTCTTTTGTTGATTGTGATGTTTGTTTTCGTTCCAAACAAACACGAGATTCTTTTCATTCCAGTTCTAATAAAACTACCGAGATTTTTCAATTGATACATTGCGATTTGTGGGGACCGTACCGTACGCCGTCTTTAGTGGCGCTCGCTATTTTTTGACGATTGTTGATGACTTTTCGAGAGGAGTGTGGTTGTACCTGTTGTCGGACAAAAGCCAAGTATCTGATTTTCTTATTACGTTTCTTGCCATGGTGGAGCGCCAGTTTCACAAGAAAGTCTTGACCGTGCGCACCGATAATGGTTCAGAATTCATGTGTCTTGGTGGTGTTTTTCGAACTCATGGGATTATTCACGAAACATCTTGTGTTCATACACCTCAGCAAAATGGTCGGGCCGAAAGGAAACATAGGCATATTCTCAACGTTGCACGAGCCTTGATGTTTCAGGCAGGTTTTCCTATTGAGTTCTGGGGTGATTGTGTTCTCACTGCTGGTCATCTCATCAATAGGACTCCCACAAAGTTACTGTCTGGGCGTTCTCCTTTCGACGTTCTTTATGGGAAATCTCCTGCTTATCATCATCTTCGGACAGTAGGGTGCCTCTGTTACTCTCACAACAAGGATACTCACGGGGATAAGTTCGCATCTCGCAATGTTCGGTGCGTGTTTGTTGGGTATCCGGCGGGCAAGAAAGGCTGGCGCCTCTACGACCTCGATACACAATCGGAGCTAACTGAATTGAACACTTTATTTTGTTTAGCAATGCATGTTCCCCCAAACGAAACCCTAATGTTCTATTACACTTTATGTTACACATTGGTCTAGGGTAGAACTTATCATTTTCCTAGATGCTCTTCTTATAACAAATACGTCATAATAGACCATGTACACAACTTTGAACCATCGAAATTTAATTTTGACCACAGGTTGACCGCGTTGA
>NW_010964598.1:1367541-1400228 GCF_000463585.1 Tarenaya hassleriana | reverse complement strand
GACATCCGTTGGAATTCCGTTGGAATTTTTTTTTTAAATTTCCAAAAAAAATTCCAACGGATATCCGTTGGAAACACCGTTGGAAAATTTCAACCCTAATTTTTTCAATTGAATACGTTGAAAATTCCGTTAAAAATTTCCAACGGGCGATTCCAACGGATATCCGTTGGAAATTTTCAACGGATTTTTAACGGAAATCACCGTTGAAATGCCGTTGAAAACCGTTGAAAATCCGTTGAAAAATTTCCAACGGATAAATCCGTTGGAAAATTCGTTGGAATTTGCTGATTTTTTTGTAGTGACGTCGGTTTTTCGTGTCTCGGGATGTCGTCTTCTTCGAAGATAAATTTCCGTTTCTCGATGTTCCGGTGGCTTCCCCTCCTGCTGTTTCGGTTTCACCAGATTCTTGGCCTGTGTTTACCGACTTCGACGACTCTGTCATTGTGTCGGCGCCTCCGACACCTCCTGTTCTAGCAACTGCTTCGACGGATTCTGATATGTGTCATCCTACTTGTGCTGGTGACGATTCTGGGTCACCGGATGCTACGGATTCGATCCAGTCCTCCGAGGATGTTGACGACAGGGGGGCTCCTTGGTTCACCCAACTGATGCTGTCCCAGACGAGGAACTGGGTCGTGGCAAAAGAACTCGTTTTCCTTCTACCCGTCTTCACGACTATGTCACGAACACCGTCCAAGTCTCGCGTTCGTCCCCTGCTCAACCCGACTCTCGTATTTCAGGTTCGCTGTATCCTCTCACCCATTCTGTTAATTGTGTTCGATTTTCTCCTGCTCACCGTGCCTTCTTGGTTGCTGTAACCGACGGGTTCGAACCACGGTCATATAAGGAAGCTCTTCGCGACCCTCGGTGGTCAGTAATCGCACTTGGACAGTGGAAACACTTCCATTGGGTAAGAAAGCTATCGGATGTCAGTGGATTTTTAAAATCAAGTATCGCTCTGATGGATCGGTTGAACGATACAAAGCTCGGTTGGTAGTTCTGGGTAATCGACAAGTAGACGAGTTAGATTATGGCGAGACTTTTGCTCCAGTGGCCAAAATGGTTACTGTGCGTACATTCTTGGCTGTCGCTGCGGCTCGGCATTGGGAGATTCATCAGATGGATGTCCATAATGCTTTCTTACATGGTGATCTCAGAGAAGAAGTCTACATGCGCATGCCACCTGGTTTCGAGTCTCCGGAACCCGGTATTGTGTGTCGTCTTCGCAAATCCTTATATGGCTTGCGTCAAGCTCCGAGATGTTGGTTCGAAAAACTTCGGTCGGCTCTTCAGAAGTACGGGTTTGTTCAGTCCCAATCGGACCATTCCCTCTTCACTTTCCGCGACGGTATCGTACACTTGTGTGTTCTCGTTTATGTCGATGACTTAATTATATCCGGCAACTCACCCATTGCTCTTCGAACTTTCAAGTCTTATCTCAGCTCATGTTTTTATATGAAAGATTTGGGTGTCCTCAAATATTTTCTCGGTTTGGAGGTTGCTCGGAACAACGACGGGATTTATATTTACCAACGGAAATACACCATCGACATAATCTCCGAAGCCGGTTTGCTTGGTTGCAAACCTGCTCAGTTTCCATTAGACCAGAACCACCGTCTCGCTCTCTCCGACAGCCAGTTCTTGTCTGATCCCGGCAAGTACCGTCGTCTTGTGGGTCGGCTCATCTATCTCACCGTCACTCGCCCAGAGCTCTCCTATTCGGTTCACGTTCTTTCTCAGTTTATGCAGAATCCTCGGCAAGATCATTGGGACGCTGCACTTCATGTTGTTCGCTACCTCAAGCGTGATCCAGGCCAAGGTGTTCTGTTTCGCGCCGAATGCGATCTGCGATTACGTGGATGGTGCGATGCCGACTATGCTGGTTGTCCACTCACTCGTCGATCTCTGAGTGGGTGGTTCGTTCAACTTGGCACATCTCCGATTTCTTGGAAGACAAAGAAGCAATCCATACCATCCTTATCCTCGGCAGAGTCCGAGTATCGTGCTATGCGGCTAGCTACGTGCGAGCTAATTTGGATCAAGAGTCTCCTTTCCTATTTTGGTGTCACACATTCGGACCCGATGCTTTTGTTGTGTGACAGCCAAGCAGCTCTCCACATTGCTTCCAATGACGTGTATCATGAACGCACGAAACATATTGAAGTCGACTGCCATTTTATTCGACACCACCTTGATCGGAGGAACATAATTACACGCCACGTCTCCACTCGTGAGCAACTCGCAGACATTTTTACTAAGGCTTTGGGCAAGAAAGAGTTTTCGTGGTTTATCGGCAAGTTGGGAGTACTAAGCTTGCACTCACCAACTTGAGGGGGGGGGTATTGGGCGAGAATATTCCGTGTATATCATGTATAATACGAGATATGGGTTGTTACCTTGTTGATAGGATCTGATAGAATTTCATCCCTTGTACAGCTAGGTTTAGTTACGTCTCTTTGTGCATATAAGCCTTGGTGGCCATGAATAACACAACAAGCATTCGCAGTACCGATTTCCTGTTCTTTGTTCTTGCTGCGATTGCCGTCGTGACATTAAATAATAACAATTTGAGTCCAGTCAGTTTAAATATTTAAGATAGTTTATAGAGTTCAGAGAGATGAATTTGTGATATTGAAAGGATTAAATTTATAAAATTAAAATAGCTTGGAAAAAAGTGAAATCTAAATTTTATGGACATTATAAATTTTAGAATGAAAACATAGAAACATGTTAGATATATATACATGAATCTAACATGTTCTTATGTTTTTTTTATAATTCTAAATATAACCAAACTACAAAAAGGCTTCAGCGTTAATTAATTAATTAACACATAGGAACATGTTAAATATACGTGAATCTCGTTTAAAAAAAAAACAAAAGCATTCTGCATTCATGACATGTTGAGATAAAAAAGTAAATGAGTCAGACAAGAAGAAAGAACATTGATGGCGGTGAAGAAGACGGAGACGGCGGAGAAGAGCAGCCATGGTCGGGCTCCGGCGGTGGAGCTGCGTTTCAGATATGGTTTCCGGCCGGAGCTTCCCCCGCCGGTGACTCCTCGACCTCTCTGTCCCTTTCCCACGCGAATTGCACCAATACCCTTCTCGTCGACTTCTTCTCCGATTACGCCATTGAAAAACTCTATGCAAGAAAAAAAAACATACACACGAGAACACGCAAAAAAAAAATGATATCAACGACCATAATAGAAGTGACTTATTTGGTTAGGCATTATATAAAAAATAACTTGTTATTTTAATTTTGGTCGTAACGTTAAATTTACGCTGATCACACCCATTCATTATGTTCATATCTTATATATCTCACTAATTATTTGATAAAAATATTATAAATTCAATGTGATCAAGATTAAATTCCTAGTCACATAGGTCACAGAGTCAGAGATGTAGAATGATATATCTTGAAATCAAAATAGTAAAGTAGAGTATTTTTTATAATGGCCCATTTGGTTAATACCTCAATAACTGAATCCAGATCTGAGCCGAACCAAATAAAAAAATAACAGAAAAACTCTATTTTTTTTAACAAACCAAAATAACCGAATCCAAATCAAATATAATCAAATCAAACCGAATTCAATATAAAAACCAAATGATTATAATTTTTCTAAAACCGAAATGATCGAATTCAAATATAGCCAAACCGAAACACGAAGAAGCCACCGCTAGAACATAATACTTAGAAGACAGATGTATACGATTGTTATTAAGAACTGCACCTTGAGCTCGTTCCGTGCCGAGTAGCGAGCTCGTGCTTGTAGATGGAACACGTTTGTGGGGTCTCGATGAGATGGGGAGGCAGAGAACACATAAGGAAAGAAAGCACAATAATGCAAAAGACTTAGGTTCCATTGTTGGGTTTTTTTTTTTTGTCTGAATCTGTGATTTTTTTTTTCCAATTCTTTTTATTTCTCTGATTGATTTGAGAGGAAGACCGGTGAGATGAGCCAACTATAAAGCAAAGATTGTACATCAGAACAAGAAAAAAAACAAGTGTGTGAGTGTGGGGTCCAAAATGTAAATGCTGTTGCATGAAGCACGAGGAGGATACATGTTCTTCTAGGGTAAGAAAAATAAATGTTTTTTTAATAAGAAAAATAAATATGTTTTTTTTTAATTCACCGGACATTTGATCTAACTATATCCGATCTGAGCGGGATAAGATACCATATTATAATTAAATCGCATCCTACCCCTAGACGACGAAAAATAAATATGTTGATAGAATATTATAATAAAAGATACCCATCTAATCATACGATTAAACACTCTATATACTACTCTCATTTTCCATATTACTCCCTCATAATTTTTTTAATAGATATCGTTTTAAATTCTTTTCTTCAATTTTTAAAAAATATAAAAAAATCATAAATAATACGTTAAGAATCTAAATTCTCATTAATACTTTATTGAAATCGGATATTTTTAATTCAGAGTGAAATTAAAAATTTTCGTAAAAAATCAATCATCTAAAACGATATCTCTATTTAGAATCAGTATTATTGTAGCCCGAATTCATGTGCCTGATATCTCTAATACCTCATATAAAGGGTAAATGAAAAAAAATAAAAATATCAGAATTTTGATTTACGAAAACCATTCATATACATATAGGAGGAGGAAACATAATAAATGGTATGAAAACAAATTAAATGAAGCGTGAAGGAAAAGAAAAAGATCTGGGCAAAGACCAAAATCAATCATATTGGGGAATCTTTTTTTTTTGTTGGGTGGTTGAATATATTCTCAGGGAGGGTGTGTCATATCAACAAAGACGAGACAGTCTCTTCCCACTTATCTAATGGAATAAAGGCAACAAAAGACAGATTCCGCCACGCCATTTGGGGGACCATTGTAGATGGCATATGTTTATTGAATTTGAGAAAACTCAAAATCGGAGCCCGGCATATCATAGTAGGGATGAGTTCGAGTTTTGAAATGAATAACTCGTCGGATTCAAATTCGATTCCTCTAAAAATTTTGGATACCCGATCCGTGTCCACCTGTAGGAGCAGGAGTTTTAAATTATTTTGAGGGGCTTGGATATGATATTTTTCCCAGCTTTTTCTTTGCCACGTGTCGACCTTCAAGCCCATCATGGCCCAAATTTAGAGTCCAATCTCATACTGGACCCACATGGACCTAACCATCAAGCCCATTAAGGCCCAATCGTTATAAGCTCTTCCAGTCCCGTCTTCTTCCATCTCCATGTGATACCGACTACTCTCGGTTTGACGAGACGGCCATGATAGAGGCGAGGAAGAAGAAACCGGAAACCACAACCGCCCTTTCCGGTGATGGTTCGGTCTCAGCTTCGGTAGCGTTTTCTGTTTACTTGGTTTCTGGGTTATTCCTGGCCGTCGGATTCTGGGTGGCCCATAATGTCTACGCCGTCGATCTTGTCTCCGATCCGTATCGCACTCTCCGTCTCATCTGGGTACTCTTTATCGTTGATTTGTTCAATTTCTTTGAGCTGAGTTTTCAGGAATTTAGTTTTGATTCGAAGTTTTTCTTCTTCAGAGTATCGAATTTCCGGTCGTGGCAATCGTCTACAGCTTGTTCAGACAAAAGCCAGATGAATGCTCGGTGAGTTTTCTCTCGTTCGGACAGTTTCTCTGCAACCTTAGTTTCTGAACTATCTCGCTGTTTCCTAGTGGATTGTTTATGAAGTTGGCAAGACAACAAAGTTTTGCACTTTGGAGCTACGGATTCTTCTTTGTAATACACACAGTTTCCGAAAGAGTTCGTGTCTTTTCAAAGTGTTTGAGTTTCGTTTCTCTGCATGTGTTAGTAATGGTGCTCGTAATGGTTTTGTCTTTCATTCCAGTACTGGAGAGCTGCTGCAAGGAGCATAATAGGCTTAGTTACTGGTTAGTCATTCAGCTCCATTAAAATTTATCTATCAACATTAGTCGTTTCTGCACTGCATTTGAGTTCACATGAAAATTCGAGGTGCTTACCCAGAACCAAATCCGACCATGTGAAGAACTGTTTCTCACTCGTATCTCTCTTGACCATAGCTTGCCAAGGCTTCTGCTATTTGTCTGGTTCAGTTCCATATCTGATTCACTTGATATCTCCGATCGCTCATAACTACTTTAAAGGGTTGAGATTTGCTCAGATTGCTGCTGGGTTTGTCTAAGCCTCTGTTGTGTTTTTACTGTAGGGGCTCTGGTAAACGCTTTAGGAGCAATTGTTTTGGGTGCACCTGTTGGCTTGCAGTAGGTTCCATCAAGATTTTGTTTATCAACAACGTCTTCGTAGATTTCTGAAATCAGAAATGTTCTTGAAATATTGATTTGGACATCCTCGACCATATTTTTTAAACTGATCAAGGGCAAGAAATAAACCCAATAGAGTATCTCAGAAACACAGGGGAAACATGATCTACTGATACTGTCTCTGCAGTTTACTGATACATTGTTTGCTTGTCCCATGCAGATATCTATGGAAAACCATTAATTGGTCCCTTCTAATGTCAGTTTTCACCGTAAGCTCTGACCTGAAATACTTCCATCTGATGCAGAAATAATGACAGCAGTTCCAGGACATCCCTTAGATTGTGTCTGATTTTTTTTTTTTTTTGCTCTCACAGTTTGTACCAGCAGCTGCAGTTTTTGGTGCATCATGGGCAGATTGGCATCGTATGTTTTCTTGCATGAAGTAAGTCATAAACTATATATCATAATTCACACACAAATTTCGGTTATGTACTAAGATAAGATGAAAAGTGGCTTCTTTATGGTTGATCCCACCACCACCACCACCACCACAACGACAACAACATCGCCTTAATGCCAATTTTATTTGGAGTCAGCCGCATGAATTCTTCTTTTCCACTCATTTATGGTTGATCCCATAATCTGAAAAAATCCATTTGATGATATATGAGTGTTAAAATCTGTACCATAGCTTTGAGCAACCATCGATTTGTACCTTCAGGCCAACTTCAAACAGAGATTATATGATCACTGTTCCGGCCTATGGAGCTATCATTGGAGCATGGTTTGGAGCTTGGCCTATGCCACTCGACTGGGAAAGGCCATGGCAGGTAATATCTCCATCCTCGTTTCGTCATCATTCTCTTGATAAAATTCTCCCTTTTCTCTGGGTTACGATTTGATCAGAATGAACTTCTGAGTTCTGAGCATGCAGCTGATACTTTAATGATTTTTTTTTCCTTTTCTTTTCTGGGTGAAGGAATGGCCTATAAGTGTGAGTTATGGAGCCATTGGAGGCTATATTGCCGGAAAGCTGGTTTCTTTGGTTTTGATTATTTTCAAGAAGAGACATCTGAATGCTAAGCTAGATTAGGCTGCCTAATTCACCACTGCAAGCTTTGTTTCTTGGAATACAAGTAACCCACAGAAAATTGGAACTCACATTTCTTGAAGCACAAGTCAAAATTCACCATCAATGATTCTACAAACTTGTGTGATTTGAGATGACAGAAACTGGCTTTTGATTCAAGAGATCGGCCAAAATTGAGAGAAAAAAAAGGAAATGTCAACCTCTTCTTCCTCGTTTCCTCTTCCTGTCGACTCTCTTGCTAGCAGAACCGGAAGATAATGTATCGCTGGCAGAATCTGAAGAACTAGAGCTGGCAGATGAAGATCCTGATTCTGAATCTGATTCAGATTCCGAAGCTTGTTTCTGCTGTTGCATGATAAGCTGAGGCATATTCTTGAGGTATTCTCTAAGATTCTCTGTAATGCCTCCAAGACCAATAGATGTAAAGAAGTTGATTGAGAATCTTGTGTTCTTGAGGTTGTCCTTGGGGAAGATAGCTTCAAAAGAGTCCTGCATTGTTGGATCTTGAAGTCTCTCGTTCAGCAGCCGTATACCCAGATGCTCTGACAGTTCCTGTCACATACACAATGAACAATGAACACATTCTGACAAAACATGAAACGGCAGACCTGGAGAAAGATCCCCTTTTTCCTCATTTTTCAAAAGAAAGACTAACAAGAAGCAAGGGCCCAGTTTCAAGAATGATGTAATAGTGACAAGTCTTGCACTAAAACGAATGTCTCCAGACAGAAAATGTGTATCTGAAATTGGAAGATCCCTTTTTCACCATTTTCCAAAAGACCGACCAGAAGCAAGGAGCCAGTTTAAAAAATGATGCAATAATGACAAGTCTTGCACTAAATTGAATGACAGAGACAGAATTAGAAGGAATATTGGTTACCTGGAAAAGTTTTTTGATGAAGATACGGGATGATGAAGTGGTGTCCTCCTCAGTTAAACGATTGTAGGCAAGAACATGCCAAGGAAGAGCATCTGTGCCTAGCAGATGAGCGAAAAACTTTGCCACATTACGCAGCTTATTTGTCTCGAGCCGATGGATCATGGAGTACTGTTGAACAAAACATTTCTCGGAATTCTCTTGGTGAACTTTGTTGATCATGCAGAAGCATTGTCCTAACAAACCTTAGTACCGTAGATAAGTTCTCTCCTGGCTGCAGCATTCCAGAAGCATAATGCATAGCTCCATCTGCAAATTCAGATTAAATACAAATGCAAGCTTCATTTATATCATGAAGATCATGAAAAACTTGAGCAATTAGGAAAACCATGAGTTCAAAATGAGAAACAAAGCCTAAGAAATTGTTAAGAGAGGACGAGAAAATCTAAGCCATGATCTAGAAATATGATTAACACTGGCTTTAGTAGGATTACCTCTTGTCCTGGTTCAAGTTTTATCTTGAGCAACTTGTGACCAGCTTCCTCAAAGTCAACGCTGGACATTATCGTCAGATATATTGTCCTCCTCAAATTCACAAGGTTAGTCTCTGTCTCATCGTTTATTTTCGTCCTTTCTTCGTCTTCTTCGTCAGATTCCTCTTCTTCATTGTCGTCTTCATCCCCAGAACCAGCATCCGAGCCATCTTCATCCTCAGATTCATCACCAAGAATACTATTCTTCAGTTCCTCATACTTCTTTTCATTCTCGAGGAAGTCAGGATCAGGTTTGAAAATATCTGCGACCGAAAAGAGAAAACGGTGTTATTTCAGAGTCATATAAAAATGTCATTAAAAAAGTACACTAAGTATAATCTATATATATAATACCGAGAGCAATTTCTGGATTTATCTCGTCTTGGAGAGAGATCTCGTGCGTCAATTGATCTTCAGGCTCCACAAGATCCAATTCAGGACGAACAGCCGGGTGACCCTGAGTACAGGGGATTCATATAGTTATTAGATGAGCCTTCTGTCATATGTGGGGGAACAACAAAAAAAGTCATATAAATCTTCATCCATGATCCATCGAAGTTGAACCTAAAAGATTATTTACCTGGAATTTAGCTTTCCTAATGGCAAATAATCCTTCGATGAGGAACTGAACTCTCTTATCTATCTCTCCCTCATGAAGAATACCATGAAACCGCTCAAAAATCCCTGTATTGTCAAACAATAACCGAAAATAGCTTAGGAAGACAGATGTCAATATGATGTAGCATGAAATACAGAGGCAGTGATACATCTCGACGACAACATTTTCTAAAACAGAACAGGTGATCAGATAGATTTTCAGATATAAGCAGCCAACCTTGACATGCCAATACACATATTACTAACATATATAACCATGCTGAAGTCACACACAATAGGCAAGAATGTCGTTTTCAATACTCACGGACTAATCACAGATCCACTGAACTAGGTGAAGCAGGCAAGTAGAGCAGCCACTCAAGAAATAACGTTATAATTTTCTCTTGAAGCAAACTTGATTTCAGCAACAGAAAAAAAAAAACGAGGGAGAAGTTGTCACCGTGCAATCCTTTTGGTGAAAGGTCTTGAAGCATAGCACCACACTCTGTCACAAACCCAACAGCTACCTCAACACTGTCATCACTCGGGTTCTCTAGTAGCACCGTAAGCAACTCCAAAGAAATGATCTCGTGAGCTACTTGCTGGTTTACTAAATGTGCTATGAATTTAACAGCAGCAAGTAATTGAGGCTGCAACAACAAAATTAAAACATATAAATACAAATTGTTATTCTTTCAATCGATGTAGGAGAATAATATTACAGAATGGGGAGACAAATGCAGATCTTGTCATTACGCTTATAGGCCCTCTTAAGCTGCAAGACAATCTTTCTACTTCGGGAAATTTGGCGTTGACAACAGCAACTAGTGCTGCGAAAATGTCCGTGAAACCAGGCGATGCCATTTGAGACTTCATGCATGAACGGCAGAAAAGACCCCTCCCCCTGATGAGATTTTCAGCAAACAGCTCCGGGATTATATTCTTGATGTTGCTGGCATTCACCTTATTCACGAGCCCGTTAATACTTTTACGAAGAGCATCCCATGTCAGACGCTGATATTCAACACTGCTCTTATCTTGCACCTCCTTCATCATCCGTGCGAGTTTGAATGGAGGAATGTAAACGCCGCCGCTCCTTCCCAAAGCCAAGGGATCATCAGATGCATTGGCTTCTTGCCCTTGCCCCTGCCCCTTGGGCTTTGAATCCTCCTTATGCATATCATCTCTTCTCTCTTCTCTTTTCCTAGAACTTCTGCTGTCTTCCTTTCTCTCCGTTCTTTCCTTTTCTCTTTCATCATCACACCCATCTCTGTGTCTCCTCTCCTTTTCATCTCTAAGTCCCTTATCATTGTGTCGCTCTGAATCTCGTCGTGAACCAGGATGCCTGTTCGGCCATCAGCCACATCTTTCTCCCTTCTATCTCTCTTAATTCCACCAGCAACCTGTCTCCTACCTGCCCTCTCTTTTCCTCTTCTGTCTCTCTTAATCTCACCTTCCTCATCTTCATCAGATACTCGGTCATCTCTATGTCTCCTCTCTCGTCCTCGTATATCTCTTCTGCGTCTCTCCCTATCATCTTCTTCGTCAGATGATGTATCTGTTCTGACCCCATCTCTATGAATCCCCTCTCTATCCTGTTTCTCCCTATCTCGGAAGCTTCTCTTCCTTCCTCTCCTCTCATCACCATCTTCAACCTCTTCTGTTTCCATCCTATCTCCCTTCAGCTCACCTTCTTCATCATCTGAACCTCGACGAACTCTATGAATCATTTTCCTGTCTTCTACATTCTTAGACACTTGCCCCTCTCCTTCCTCATCCTTACGCCTTCTCTCCCTTTCCATCCCCTCGTTATCACCATCTTTATCCACCCTCACTCTTCTTCTTCTCTCTCTGTCTTCATCTTCATCTGAACTTGGAGGACGTTCTCTTCGACCCCTTCTCGGCCGTCTCTCTTCCTCATCATCAGAAGACGAATCCGCTCTAACATTACTGCCCCTGCGGCTTCTTTCTATGTCCTGTCTATCCCTCACATTTCTGGGGCTTCTCTCCCTGTCCCTTCCCTCGCCATCATCTCTTTCTCTCCCATCTCTCTTCAAAATTCTGCTTCCATCATCTTCACCATTAACCTCACGCTCCCTCCCTCGCTTGTCTCTACGTGAACTCTTATCACCTTCTTCGTCCGAAATCCCGGCCCGACGCTTCTCGTCTCTATCCATTTCAGACCGCCTATCACCATATTCATCATCTGGGCTCTCACTCTCTCGTCTTCTTCTGATGAACTAACATGCCTTCCCATGGATGAAAATTTCGGTAACCCAAAAGTAATTGCAAATCGAAAGCAACAAAATTTCATACAAAAACCCTAAACCATAAATAACTAAATAAACCCTTGATTGCCACCACAATCCCTAATCGAGAGTTTCCTCGAGAGATCATAGTCCCCGGCGCGGGGAAGGTCGACGGGAAGGACACCACACTGGGAGGGCGAAATCTTTGATTTGGACTTTGGGTCGTCATGTTCCTTAAGCCGACATGAAGTTCTTATACTGATCCTGAAAACGGCACGAAGTGTTGTTTAGGCTTTTCCATGGGTCGGTCCCAGAAAGAGGAGAGTAAAGAATTAAATGGGCTAAAGACCCATTTAAGATATCAGTTATAAAGAAATAGGCCTCGCGGATCAGAGGAACTAGTATTCTTTTTTATGCCCAACTTTTAGTTTGAAATAATAATAATAATAATAATAAATAAGACATTTAACAACTAATATTTGACCGAGAATAAAAAGAATAAACTATAAATCCATGCAGTAAAACTTTTAGAAATTCGAAACTTAAAAATGTGTTAGAAAAATCGGATGACATTCACATCACACCCCATCCAAAAAAGAAAAAAAATGTTTGATGACATCTGTTTCCGTGATTAATTTAAAAAAATCACATGCTATGATATATAGGTGGGCGTTTCGGTATTCAAACGGTTCGGTTCAGAAATGGTATTTTTGGTTTTATAAAAAATGTATCAAATTAGAACCGAATATTAAACAGTTCGATTTCAATATCGGTTCGGTTCGCAATGGTGTATATGTAGTCTTTATTTTACTTTTCTTTTTGAGAAATTGAAATAAGACCACCAAGTCCTCCAGATTTTTCGTAAAGTTATTTGTCGAATGGGGCACATATATCGAGGAAATTACTAACTTCAAGGAAGATTCCATCTGTTGATGGCATATACCCTCTCCAAAATTGCAAGATATTATTTATGATATTTAATTTTTTGGGATACCCTTATCAAAATTGTTTTTAACTGCAAATAGAAAATCTTATATTAAATATTAAAGAAAACACTGAAATATTAACTAAAAATATATTAATTTTTTTTATCTATGCATTAAATAATTTTTATTTTAAAAATATAAATTTCTTATTTTTTTTCAAAATTATTTGTTAAAATCCAATTATTCACTAATTTAAATAAAATATAAAATTGTTGTAATAATTTAAAAATATATAATTTACTAGATAACCAAATTATAAAATTTAGTTTTTTTAGAATTTTTTATGTTTTATTTTGATTTATAGATTATTGAAAGTTTAGATTAATATTTTAAAATAAGATATTTAAATATTTTAAACTTAGATATTTATTTATAGTAGTGAAAATTTTAAATGGATTTTTTAAAAAAAAATCGAGAGTTTTTTGGGTGTTTTTTCTCGAACAAAAATTGTATTTTTTTTCGCCACATAAAATAACGATATGTGTCTTACCAAAAAAAAATATAGCGATATGTGGATATATATGCCATTACATTTTCCTAAAATATAAACAAGGTTAGGGATTATTTAAATTTTCCTTTAAAAACGAGGGTAGGAAAAAAAACGAATGCATGAAAAATAAGCTAAGCAGAGGTGGGACCAAGTACGAAAACGATGAGAGACATCTGCTGTCCATTTGTAATCAAAACTCAAACCCCAAGCAAAGACCTCTTCTTCACCAAAACGCCAAATCATTACCGTCTGGGGATTTTCTTCGGATCCCTTGCACGTTATCTTCATCGCCCTCCCTCGTTCTTCTCACTCTCTCTCCAAATTTTCTCTCCACTAATTCTGGGTCTGGTGTTCTTTTCTTTCTTTCTCGTTTCTGGGTTTTGTTCCGTTGTCGGAATTTGATGTGCTGATAGAGATTTGATGGAGAAAGGAGTCAACGAGAGGAAGAAGAAGGTGGACGACGGGTTTTTGGGTGGGTTGTTTCCTGTTTCTACGACCAAGATCGAGTGGAAATCCAGAAAAAGATCAGGTTTTTGTCCAGTTTTTCTGCCTTTTGTTCTTCTATCTTCTCTCTTGTCTCTTTGTGCTGAATTTTTGCTGTAATTCAAGTGCCTGGGTTTTAAGCACATACCCTTTACGCCATGGTTGAAGATTTATTTACCAGTTTCTGGTTTTCTTTCTTGAAACTGTATTTTAGAGATCTAGACTGGCAGAGCCTCGGTCTTGTGATCTTACTCTTACTGTCTCAAAATTTAGGAAAAATGTCAGTGATGAGTTCGTCACTAAACATGTCATTGCTCTTCACAAGATCGAGAAATGATATGTGTCTTATTAATAGCATGACTATCAGTTACAAGGTTCAAACAAAAAAAAAACTTTTGTCAGAGCTTTCGTCTGGTTCGTTTGATGGCGGGGTTTACTTCTGTAGATACAGTCTATACGTTCATGTTGATGTTATATATCAGATCCCCGAGCATTATTAACTCGTCTTCTCCGGCAGCAGCAGTGAAACCAGACAAGACAACGGAAACTGTTGAGAATGAAACACCAGAGAAGAAGGAAACAGCGATGGAAACCGAGAAGGTGGTGGAACCAATGACCACAACCCCTGTCCTTTCCGAGCGTAGAAGAGCTCTCTTCCAGCCGCTTGAACCTGTAGAAAACATCAACGGGAAACGGCCATCGGCCGAGACATTGCTGCCACCGCCAGACTTTGAATCTGCAAACTACCCGAAAGGATGGTTGGTCGGGAAGAAGAGGAAGTTGGTGAACGTTGATGTGGTTGAGAGTATGAGGAGAATTGCTGTCCAAGAAATGAACAGAAAGGTAGATGGAAATTGAACTGAAAAGGGTGGTCGGATGACTTAATGACGGTTGGTTGATGAGAAAACCTAAAATTTCAATTCAAGAAACACCACTTTTAGGTATGAAACTTGGCTAAACGTTTCTGTATGGATGTAGGATTCAACTAACATGTTCGTATTCATATTCGTATTCTGCAGGATCGGGAGATAGATGGGTTAAACGAGCAGTTAGAGGAAGATTCCCGGTGTTTGGAACATCTGCAGCTTCAGCTACTGCAAGAACGAAGCAAACGAACAGAGGTCGAGAGAGAGAACACAATGTTGAAAGAGCAGATTGACATGTTGATGAACATGTTACACGAAGAAGAACCTATTGGAGACAACGAAGAACTAGATGAACCCTAGCTTTTGTCCAAGCATCTGTCTTTACCTATATATCGTCTGTCTTGTTTGTTTATTCTTTGTAGATTTGTTGGTCCAAAAACAGACAAAAAAAAAGAAGCTTAGAAATTGTGGTCCTGCGTCGTTTCTGTAAAATTCAACGTTATACCCATGAAGAACGTCTGAGTGAAACAGAACTTGTATAAACCATCCGTTCCCTATTTCTTGAATTCGGACAAAAAGTAATATGTCGGAAGTCATCAGCCAAGATTTGCAGATCACAAGAGATGCAGTAATCTTCCAAGTTCTTTGGAGAATCCAAGGGAATACAGTGTTTCAGAAACACGACGAGATATATGTGATCATATAAATACGCCCGTTATATTACTAAAAATTTTCTCGTGAGTTTCTGCTATGAATGAAAGAATCGTACAATGAAATATACAGTCGAGGAATTCGAATCCATTGTTAGCTTTTGCATAACAAACCTGCATGAACATGAAAGAGAAGAGATGCTTCAGATTCACAAGCGCAAAGTTCCATCCATCCTGCTTCTCGTCAACAGAGAGTTCTCTGGTTATTGAAAGCATAAACACGAGACAACCTTAAAACATCCCCCACCCGAGAAGTTTGTCTAACAAAGTTTCGATTTTTATTATCAGAGATCCGATCTGTGAATCACGCTCATGGTTTTCGGGCAAATCACTACATTACAGACATTGACAGGCAGAGAGCAAGTTTCATTGAATTATCATTCTTCTTTCTGATGGAAAACACTAGTCAGACTAAGATTACCATTGAGAGTTGCGTGATATATCCGTTTGTCGTTAAGTCCCAAATCCGACAGAATTAAGTTACCCTGCAGGCACAAGAAAAACAGGCGAAATGGGTATCTACGAAATCAAAAACCGACGACGAGTATTATCTCCGTTCAAATCCGTGAAAATAAAACAATACCTCTGAAGCCATTAATCTCCGGACATTACTAGCATAGAGTTTTGGGTCATCTTTCTCTTCCTGGGACGGGTAATATACAGGTAAGTGTATCACCTCCATGTGGTTCACAAACTGACAGAGAAGAAAAATCACATGGCGTGCCTGCAAAGAACATGAATGAAAGAAACAGACTCTTGTAATCTCAACAAAGTAGCTCACATTCTCTAGCAAGAACTTCAAGAAACCATGAGGAATTGTTAAGAGAGAGATCCTCACCCCAGATATTGTATCCCATGCAAGGCTGAAACGCCGATAAGGATATTTTAGAATCACGGGAAGAACAGGAGTCCCAGCCAAAAAAGCACCTGTCTTGAATGTAAGCAAGTAGTCCCCATTGGTAGTTGTCCCTTCTGCGGTGAAACCAAATAACAAACTTATAAGATATGATTCTTTGTTTTGTAAGTGTATCGATCAGGCATGTTATATAACAAGTTAGGGCAGCCATCTTTAGGGTTCTCTAGTGCCGGTTACTTTATTACAAGAACACATTTAACCTGGGTAAAGCATAATGGTTGGAGCAGATTTATTCTGGTATGCTTCTCGGACTCTTTCATTTACAGTGCCTGTAAAGACCAAAAAACGATCAGATATATACTTCAAAGACTATGCAGAGCGGCAATTGAGTGCAGCCAAAAAAATTGGACAAGTTCATCTAGAAAATTTTGTGATCAGAAACATGCAGGCAAGACAACTATTTTCAATTCATATCGGCTACGTACCAGATACGCCCTTGAAGTCGGGTGATTTTGCTTCTCGCTGAACGTAGACACAGCCAAGACATTTGCTGTCAGAGAAAGAAAACAAGCGTTGAGAGATAATGACCAATTTAAGAAAATGCTGGGATGTCCAGAAGAAACACACGAGTTAATTACAGGAACAACCGATGTATCCTTTCATACCCAAATAAAAGAAAAAAAACGATGTTACGAGAATTGTATCTATCATCACAAGAACTCCAATAAGTTGTTCAATGCATACCTGATGATGCCAACAAGAGGAAGTTTGCCCACTGATCTCTTCATCAGAAAAAAGAGCCAATGACACAAAATTAATGCCAAAACACAATTAGATATAATCAACAAAAAAAGTGCAGAAAAGAACATAAACAGAGCCTCCGCATAAGGCATACTAGAACCTTTGCAACGAAACTCGGAAAAGAAGAAGACATATGATACAAAATGTCCAGATACGACACGTGATTAGATACTATAGCTCCTGGTCTTTCAGGTTCCTCAGCTTCGTCATTCTCGCCATTCTGCCACCATAAGAAAAGCTGAACATGAGTTATCCGTAGAAGAAGCACAACCTTGAACCTTATAGCTCACCTTCACCAACAATGAGGACTAAAAAGGAAAAGACTGTATAGTTCCTGTCTCAATAAATTTTGCAACAACCTAAATTCTCTTCTTCTGCCTAATTTTCTTGAAGTACAGACTCTATCAATAAATGTTCGAAAGCTAGTTCCTTTTACAATAAAATCCAACTCCCGGTTTCATCCCAACTATCAGCAGTTATACCTTGTCAGAAGTAGTTTTGGGTTTAGAATCCATGGTCGAATCTCGATAACTCTCATGAATCCAATAGAATCCGAACACGAAGAGCAAAACCCTAGACAGAAATCTCCCACATCGGACTATCACAGCCCTTTTCCATCCTCCCAAGTGAGCATAATCTTCCTGCACCACAACTCCTTCCTCTTCCTCTTCCTCTTCCTCGGCCTCACGATTCGGGGCCGAGAACATTGTACAAACCCTACATATCGAGTAATACATAAATAGAACGCTCATCACCAGGAGGAACCGCAATGGAACAAGAGTCACCATCGCCACTGCGATTTTAATCCTCTCCGTCACCGGAAACGGACCCAGACCCATCGTCCCGTACAAATCCTTTCTCGCGAAAGGCGCGAACTTTTTATCGAGCTCTTCAATGGCGACCGCGGTATCGGAATCCGATTTGAGCAAGGGCCGTTCCTCTTTGCTCGACTGCGGATTCGAATTCACATCCTTGAGCTCCGATTCCATCTTCTCTAAACCCAAAATCGCAATTTTATCCCGAATTAGGTCATCAGGAGTTCGAAATTACAAAAGGGAAATTGGGTTCATCTGTCTGGATGGCGAGAAAATAGATCATAGATCTGGGAAGAATGTCATCGTTGATAACTCTTAGATTTCCCCTGTAGATTTCAGCATTCGTTTATGCTTTGGACTCGCCAAAAAAACTGAAACAGAGGTTCTGATTTGGTGCGACAACCCATACGGTAAAACAATGTGGACAGTATCTATTGACCGTCAGATGCAAACAAGGAACAATAACTTAACGGCGATTAAGATTTTATTATTTGGATAATCCCAAAGTTTTGCATCCGTGATGACAATCATTAAATGCGTCAAAGAGTCCAAAACTGATCATAACACAACTCTCAGTTGGAAACAAATTCCAACCACTTTTTTTTAAAAAACACTCTTTTGTTTCTTTATCAAAAAATCATAGAACTATTCTAAAATTATGAAAATGTAATTATTTTTATATTTATTAAAAATTATAAAATTCGAAATCATAGGTATAAGATGCGATTTCAAATATCAATAACTCTGAAACATCCTAAAAAATCTGGTTCCCGTCCTGTCCAACCACTGCATCAAATGGATCAAGCTTCTGCGCCTAAGAGAGCAGACATCTCAACGTTGTCAGATTCCAGAACAGCTTCGCCTGTTCTGTTCTTCAACATCTCTGTCGGAAGAACGAACGAGTTTGGATCAGAATTCGGAATCAAAAACACCAATCCGATCGGAATCAGCCTCAACAAACTCCTGATCACGATAGCCAACCAGAGATTATCAAACTCCGTACGCGTAACCTTCAAGCCATGAAGTAAAATCCCTCCGCCCCACGAGGAGATAAAGTGTCCAACATGGTCGATCGACATGAGCAACGCAAAGAACGTTCCCTCCATGCCAGAAGGGCAAAGCTTGGAGCTCAGAACCAGGAGAGGCAGCCACTTGATTCTACTGATCATACGAGAGACCACCTCGTCTATGACGATGAAGAAGTAATCTGGAATACCCATCTTCAGATTAACGCGGAGGACTAATACCAAATCCAGAAGTCCGGATAGAACCGAGAGGGAAAGTGCCCAGAAGATCACGTTCCGGAAAGGGAAGTTCTTTAGAAAGTTTTGGTAAAGAAGTATACCCACAAGGGAACCAACAGCTCCAAATGAGAGAATGGATCCAACTGCTTCCTGTTCATCAGAAATTAACCTAAAACATTAGAGAGATCTTTGAAACTGTTGTCGAGATTCTCCGTAGAAGGAACTTGAGGCTCAAAAACCGAAAATGTGTGGAAAGGATGGGAAAGTTTTTTTTTTAATAATCCGAAAATTCACTGAACATCTGGTCCAACTACATCTCCCAGAGAACCAGGAAAGTCTCAATACACGTCTCCACGCTTGGGTTTGAATACAGGGTCAGAACATACTTTGCATATTATCTTATCACTAAACCATCCAAACTTGGGTGAAAGAATCGGAAAGTTGACCCTACCTTTGAAAATAAAGGCCCGTCCTTTGAATCTGTGTACCAATAGAACATGCCTTCATGGATGTGCAAGCTCAATGCAGCGGACAAGAACAGAAACAAGCATGGTCTCCACACCTCGCCATATTGAAAAGTTTTCCATATTGATTTTCCAGCCTCCATGAACTTCTCATTCACCTGATGGCAGAGATATTCGATTAGAAAACGGTATATTAAATACGGTCGGACCAAAGGGTACCACAAAGTTACCCGCTTGCGACCTAAACTTCGAGAAGGAGATTCGTTCAGAAGCATCCCGGCCATAACAACTAATCCTGCTGTCAAACTGAGTAAACCATACACGCCCTGCCAATAACGAGTAAATTGTAAAGAACCGAAAACACAGTTTAGTCTCGTTTAACATAACAGAGAAAAGAAGATCTACCTTGGGGCCGAATAAGTGTACCAAAAGGCCACTTAGAGATAAACCCACTAAAGATCCTACCGAGGAGCTTATGCCACATAAACTTTGCATATCGCTGGCAAGTGAGGGATTGCTTATGCTACATTGCGTTACACAAGCGTCAATCGTTACATCTGCTACCGCAACTCCAGCACTTCCTGCCACAAGAGAGGACAATGCCAATGCAAGATCCAGATTCCTGTGCAGCGACAGTACCAGCATAGAGATCATAGCGAGAAGGCCTGCAACAAATCGTTACAAGGCCTGAAGGTTAACCATCTCCATCATCTTCGGGCGAAACATCACGAGGCGGGATTATTAAAAGGAGTGATTATTGATTAACTCATACAATTGCTCAGCATATTCCCCGAACGATGAGAACTCGAGCCTAGGACAAGAAACCAAACTACTCATTGACTGGAATCAAGATGTCCTATCAGTGTGATGGTGAGAATTTGATGAACAACATCAGCCATAAAACCGCACACGGGTATTATAGCAACTGCCTACTGAATCTTATAAAAGGTTCTAAACTTCAGATTATTTTCACAATCCTGAGTCAATTTGAACCATTAATAGTATAAACCGAAACTTCTAGTTGTCAATCATGAAAATACCATTATCGCAACAGATTCAAGAACAGTGGTAAGTGAATCGAGTACTTTCTTTCAAGAACAGTGAAAGAAGCAGAATGGTGACTGTTCCATAGGCAATGACGTGAAATTTTACCGGCGAAAATGAAATACGGCCGTCGCCGGTAACCCAGAACCGGAACAACATCAGTGAACAATCCCCAGATTGGTTTAACGATCCAAGGGATCTGAATCACACCAACGTACACCTGTGCTTCGGAGGGTTGTACTTTTTGCTCATCCTTCAAGTAGTATTGCGTGCTGACTTTGCTGAGGCCATGGCCAAGTCCTTGGCTGACGCCATAGACGATGATCACACCCAGGAAGAAACTCCAATGGAGCTCGTCAATCAACATTCTTAGCCACCGCACGGGCCGTCGCAGGATCAAATCTAGAAGCCCTTCTTGCTTCTGCTGGTGGGTTCTCCTCGAAACGTCGTCGTGCTGACGAGGACTGGTCTCCATCCCTGCTTCCTCCGCTCGGTCCACTACTGAAGCGAAGAAGAAATTTAGGGTTTTGAGGGATGAACGGAGAAGCAGAGGGGATTCGGCGTCTTGGGTCGATGGGCATCACTCGAATCGATTTCCAATCTATGCACGTGAATCGAAATCTGGAAAACTTTTTTCTCCTACTAATTTGTTCCGTTGTCTATGTTATTGCAGCCGCCTGCTGACGGCACGAATGAAGTCACACTCGCACACAAACAAGAAAGCATGAACATTTTTTTATTTCTGTAAAGTATCAAAATGTCAAAAGTCATTGTATCAGATTTTTGTAATTATTATCAAATTTCAATCTTGTTTCTGCCTTGAAATGTCTTCAGTAGGGTGTTGAAGATCAATCTACAGTTCCCACCTCACTGTTTGAACAAGAACATTGTTCTGACAAAAAAAAAAACTCGTTTCACTTCGTGCAAGTATTCTGAATCTCTGGTTGTCTGCTTCATGACAGTTCCGTTCTTCGTCAAGGGATGAAGCGATCGGACGAGACCGTTCATTCATGAAATGAAAACGACAGGACATGAATGGTCGAGGCTGTTCTAGCCTCCATTAATGGCCCGTTTGAACACCGAAACAGAAGATAAATTTAGGAGGGAATGAGACATGAGAGTTTAAATTTATGTTTGACTCTCCTTTTTTTTTTTGCAAAAGGGGAGAAGGAGAGGAAGCTATAGAGTTAATTTCAATTCTTCAGATGAATTCTCGTGCTTTTTTCACATAAATGCGTGTAGTTAATCATATTTTTTTTTGCTAACATAGGGAAAACGTTTTTAAATAGTTATTTTTAAAATTGGTTGGTAGTTGATATGAGTTTAAAGTTTTCGTTTTCTTACCATATAAAAAGCATTTGAAACTCGTTCTTTAAAATTGATTAGTTGGTTGATGTTATATAATATCAAGTTTAAATATTTACGTCTGAATCTAAATTCAGCAAACTGTCGACTTTTTTTTTTTGGGGGGGGGGGGGGTAAGAATATGCAAACAAAGTTATATATAATCGTAATGTTGTAACATTTTTGGAGCAAAATATCATATCATAGTTACATTTAATTCATTACAAAGCATGTGAAATGTTAATGTAGAAGGTATATACATTTTTACATAAGCACAGTACTGTAACCATGATGAAATAGAAATGTTTTTATTGTTTATTATTCGAGTCAAAGCAGGGCCATAATCTAAAGTTACATGCTAATTCTTAAACCCATGTGAAACTTGAAATCTTTGTGATCGTATTACGTGCGACTTTTTCTTTCTTTCAATTTTTACATCAATATACGTGATTATTAATTAGTCCCAACCAATGTATATCAATATTTTAAAAAAAAATTGTTTGCTTAATGATACCAATCGCACAAGTTTTTATAAATTTAGTATCTTATGAATGTGCAATTTAAAAAGGATATTTTTAAAAATAAAAAATATTTTAGATTTAAAAATATCTTCCAAATTCTAATCTACAATATCTTAACAAATAATTTAAAATACAAAGGAATAATAGATTTTTTAAAAGATTTGAAATCTCCTCTTAAGTTTTTTTAAACATTTCTAAAAATATTAAATGCAACAAAACTACACATGTAACTACTAATGGTATTATTTTTGACACCGTATTGTGTTAGAACCTAAATAAATTTTAAAATAAAAATATTGCATATGTTTAAAAAAAAACTCTTTTTTTTTTTCACATAACGTTCTAAATAAATCCGACAGAAGCCGGAACCCATCACTAGACTTTTGGAAGTATTCTGCTTCTGTCGGGTTTCCTGTGTTTTTTATTTCATGACAGAAGTTGATCTTAGGATGTTTTATATGAAAAATAAACATAACTATCGTAGTAAATACATTAAAATAATATGCATATAGTTATAGTTTTAATTTTATCCATATTTTCACATAACCCGTGTACATTCGATTTTGCGAATACCCGTAAATTGGAGTACCCACTGTTCCCACCCCCTATAAGAAGTATAATTAAGAGAACCCCAAACGAAATATAAATGACAATTATAATAACGAAAGCAATATTAATAGCCATTGAACCAAAAAAAGAAAAAAAAAGGAAAGTGCGTATATTTTTTTCTCTTTGATTTAAATACTCTACCGGTTCCCACGTATTATCTCCCTAAGCCCCTCACTTCCCCTCCTTCTTCTTCTTCTTCCCTTCTACTTCTTCCGTTAATGGGAAAGGTTTCTCGCCGGAGCAAGAAGACCGTCGACGAGTCGGGAGGCGCGATGGCTTCCGCGTCCGCGTCCACGGGTCAGAAAGCCAAACGCACGCGGCGTTCTCTGCCGCGAGACGCTCCTCCGCAACGCAGCTCTGTCTACCGCGGCGTCACCAGGTGTCCCTTCCTCTCCCGCGGCGGCGCCGTTTTGCCGACACGTCCCTTCTTTCACGTAAAATAAATAATATTTTCCCATTGTGTTAATTATTTTTTTTTTCCAATTAATTAATTTGTAGGCATCGGTGGACGGGCCGATACGAAGCGCATTTATGGGATAAGAATTGTTGGAACGAGACGCAGAACAGAAGAGGAAGACAAGGTCGGTCTTTACATGCATATATATATATATATGCATACACATACATATTATATATGTGTACATAATTATAAAGAAAACATAGTTAATTTTTTTTTCTGATTAGATTTGGTCATGATGAAAAAATCCGGAACTCCATTTTCTCCTGGGAGTTCGTAGTTAGCGTTCTCTTGAATTTTTATTTTATTTTTTATATATTTTTTTTTCTTCATTTTGTAATGATCTCGTGATGCTGATGGGCTTGGAATTGGGCGATAAATGCTGGCTCATCAAGCGCAGTATATTTAGGTGAGTTTACCCATATCCGTTTCATTTTTATATTTTATTTTTTCATTCATATTCTAAATAGGATTACAATAAATAATTATATTTATTTGGTTGCAGAACATTGGATCTCCCCCATGTCTAGATTATCCCTCTAATTTTAAGATATTTTATTTTAGAAATATAATTTCAATTTTCAATTTAGAATGTGAATACATTGTATCTAGAGAGATGAATGAATTAATAAAATAAAATAAAAATCCCATATAATCTCTCAAACAATTTTTTTAGAGATAATAGAGACTATTTCTTTTTTTTTTTTGTAATTTCTATTTTGGGTATGGATATAGGGGCATATGACGACGAGGCAGCAGCAGCACGTGCTTACGACTTGGCGGCATTGAAGTACTGGGGACGAGACACCATCTTGAACTTCCCTGTAAATTTTCTCGGAATCCAAACAGAAAAATTAGGAAAGGAAAAAAAAACGCCCCATGCATGATCTTTGTTGTCGACGACAGTATGCATTACGTGTTGTCGGAAAGGAATGTGATGTTCATAAGCTTTTGTTCTTTTTCTTTGGTGTAATCTTAGGTGGCCAGCTATGAAGATGACCTAAAAGAAATGGAAGGTCAGTCCAAAGAAGAGTACATCGGGTCTTTGAGAAGGTATTTTATAGTTATTATTAGTAATTCAATCGATAATTTTTAATTTAAAAACTTGTAATCGAATTAATTAGTTAATCACGGTCTTTTAATTATACTTTTGGCACAGGAAAAGCAGTGGATTCTCCCGTGGTGTATCAAAGTATAGAGGGGTTGCGAGGTAAAAATCTTAAATAAATATAATACTAATTGGGGTAGGATAGATATTTTTGGTCTTGATACATTAAAATTCAATTACAAACGAATAAAATGTAACTATATTTGAACTGAATTCGATCTAAAACTATATTATATAACAGTAGTTTTAGAATTAAATTAATTGAATTCAAATCAAATACGAAAAAACCAAACATTTATTTATGCGTAATTTTTTTTCTTAATAAAGCCCAAATTGAATTGAAAATTGAGATAAACAACTAAATGGATATAGTTAAAATATTTGAAAACCATTGTGTTTAAAATTGAATTACACATTTGTAATTATATAATGTTTTTATGTAAATTTGCAGGCATCACCATAACGGGAGATGGGAGGCTCGAATTGGAAGGGTATTTGGCAACAAGTATCTATACCTTGGAACATATGGTATTTCAATTTCTTCTTTATTTCTACCTTTTTTTTCCTAGTTAACAACTAGCACGGAAGTTCTTAAGAAGTCTGTATTATTCCCCAAAGTTTTTAAATGTTCAATTTACACCCCCTTTCCTGACAGCTACGCAAGAAGAAGCGGCCATAGCATACGACATCGCGGCCATAGAGTACCGCGGACTTAACGCCGTTACCAACTTCGATCTCAGCCGTTATCTCAAATTCCTCTCGCCGGGAAACCTTACCGACGGCAAGCTTCATCTTCCGGCGAATCCAAATTCCGACACGAACCCGTCTTCCGACCCGAGCCATCATCATGAGTCCGAATCATCACAGGAGCAGACATCATCGTATTCTCCTTCGGTGGCGAGGTTCTTGCTGTCGCCTTCGAAGGTGAAGGAGATCATCGAACCATTGACGCCGGCGGAGATTGCTCGGCCTGGCCGGAGCTTCCCGGGAGATATTCAGACGTACTTCGGCGGTCAAGATCCCGGCAAGCTGATGACGGAGGAGGACGTGATTTTCGGGGAGTTAGATTCTTTCATTTCGCCGGAGTTCTACAGCGAGCTTGGGTGATTGTTCAAGAGTACTTTCTGGATTGGATATTCTTTTCAGATCCCTAAAAGAAAGAAAAACAAATCTGGGAATATCAAAGGATTGATATTGATAATGTTTTTATATGCTTCCAATAAACATCACGTGCATCAATTATTTTGTTTTTCTTGAGTGAATTGTGTGATACAGTCAAAGAAATTGGTGTGACTCAGATTTAAAAAAAAAAAGTCAAATAATTATTCCTAAAACAAGAAAGGAAAATAAGAAACAAAAATGGAGTAAACAAAGAGTTTGTTTTTTTTTATTCATTGCACACAGCTTATAAGCCTTATTTTTTATTGTAAAACACATAGAAATGAAAAAAAAACACAAAAAACAATTTTATTCAATAACTGCCCTTTTTATTTATTTATTTAATTGGATAAGGCAAAACCCAAATGGCCTTCACTTTATTCAGAAATAAACCGACATTATGGTTCCCCCACGGCTCTCTCTCACTCCATCATCGAATCCGCTATTGGAAATGTGGGAGCTATATCAGTCGGTACCTACATACAAAGACACTTTGAATCAGTAAGATCATTATAAAAGATCACACCTTTAACCATTTCATTACAAAAAGGTTGTACCTTTAACGAACGATTCTATTAAAAAAAAAAGATCCCACCTTTATACTCTCAAGCTTATCCAGAGCTGTCTTCAATGGCTTTGTTATAGTGCAGTACTTGTCAAGAAGCGATGATGCTGCGTTTTTGTCGCCTCTTGCTTGTATGGTGAGTATCTCGTGGCTTAGACTCTCAACCCCGTCTTCCACCTTTTGAACATTATCAAGATTCTTATGTTTGTTTTCAGGGTCTCGGAGATTACAGTGTTGGGAAGTTATTTGACAGAGTTCACGTACGTACCTTTGCGAAATCGACGGAGAATGTGTTATCGTCGTGGAAAACGAAGGCGCCCTTCTCGTATAACCAGTTGAATTGCAGCGCCTGTCCTTTACTGAAACGTTTTCGGGGGGAAAAGAGAACGGAAACAGCGATATCAGTAGCTATGCATACGGACTGGTTTAAGGATAAGATGGTCGATAAATTATTACCCGTGAGCTTCTGTGAGGCCAAACCGGACAGAGCGGAAGCACCCTGCTAGGAAGGAAACATACATGGTCTCTTTCATAGCCTCTGAAAGCAAACCCTGTCAAGACAATATCGGTCCCGGTGACTAAACAAATTTTGGGTTCTGTTCCGTTATATTCGGGTTCGACCATTTCGATATTAAGAAAACTACGACCATTCGATTTTTATATTGTTTTCCGTTTAGGTTTTGGTTTTTGTTGACAAAAACACTCATTTTTTAAGAAATTTTTTCTGTTATTTTTTTTCCCAGTTTGGTTTGGTTCGGTTCGAATTCAATTTCTTTAAAGAAATCATAGCATTCAGGTTTTATATCATATTCGGTTCAAATTCGGTTCGATTACGGTTGTGTTGGTGCGATTACTCGGTTATTAACCAAATTAGTAACCCCTAATCTAACCTATGCTTTATAAGTTGGAATCAGATGTAAAAATTTCCCTTAAACAAGTAAAGTTAAAATGGACCTTGGTGATGAGAAATTTCAGTGCCCAAAGACCGGCGATGTCTGCTTTCGCTTCTTCCATAGCAGAATGGAGTTCTTGCAGTTCCTATATTTAAAACAAAAAATAAAAGAATTAGGACACTGAGTAGAACATGTAAAAACTAGACTTTATAGTTAGTTTCCCCGTTGTACAGGATCATAGATGAAAAACAACGGACCTGTCTGACAGTAGAAGTTCGGCCGTCGGGAAGAGTGATGGTATGAGGACCGATCCCGTGGCAGCACTCGTGACAAATGGTATGCGTGAAGTAAGAGTCGAAGTCAACAAACTTCCTCTGTTCTTCGCTGATGCAGATTTCGGCTATCGGCTTAAGAATATGCTTGAACCTGCCATGGAAATGTTAAGTTTACACGACTACGGAAACTTTGGAAAATGTGACACCGGAGCATATGGAGGAAAAACGATATTTACTTCGCTTCTTGAACGTTCTTTAGCATAACCATCGACGTTCCTCTTGCTTTTACGATCCGTTCATCGTTCGGTAAATTGTAGGCAACAATTTGAGGACCCCTCACATCCTGGCTCATGATATCCAGATAAATTAACATCAAAGGAGAATGATAAAAAAAGGTTTTTTCCTATACTAGAACCATGCTTTAGTTGAAAAAAGTCATGAAATTTGTATGGAGACACTTACTCCTGCATTGTAAATTAGCTGGATGACCCGGATCGGAGCAGCAGTTACCTCTTTCGATTTGTACATATTGTCGAGCGGAAGATTTTCTTCCAAAAGCTACAACATAAAATCGGTGTTTTCGTGGGAGAAACCGAAAAAAACGTAAAAAGGTTCGACGGCTGGGACAAGAGTAGCATATACCTTTAGATTGTCCCCGAAGAGTTTGAGATCGGATGTGGCTTTATCGTCTCGAATTCCAATGAACGCTTCAAACGTAGCCTTAATTATATGAATCACAAAAGATTAAAAACACCTCTTGTGCAGAGTGTAGTAGATTGGCTCTAAGCGACTGAGTTTAAGTATAGATTGCAATGTAAGCTATTTTTACCTTGTATCCGAAGAGTTCGTCTTGGTATGTCTCGTAAGGACCGATAGTAATATCCAATTTCGAATCCTGCAGAATAAGAATTGAAACGTTCTCATCATCCAAACAACTCGATATAGCCACAAGGGATCGGATAAAGTGTGTTACCAAATCCATCCATGCGATGTCCGATTCGTAGTAGTCGTTCGAGAGAAAGGCATCAGCCTTGCTGTGTAGAAGCTTCTTCAAACTATATAAAAGAATAAAACATGAAATCACGTCTTTCTTTTATTTTTTTTGCAAAGGTAAGAAACCGAAATGCAATATACCTCGGTGAACTAGATAGGTCTCCGGCTTTGTGCAACAGTTCAGAAGCTTTTACGAGGAAAGGACGATATATTTCCGAATAGGGAGTGCTATAGAGACCCGAATTAGAGTCTGACAACCTATTAGCTTCACCTTGTCTCCTTATAACACTGAAAAACCCCGTGACATCATGTTTTTGCTCTTCCTCGAGACTGTTGAGCCATGACGTAAACTCCTAAAAGATTTCAAGAACACAATTGTTACTGTTGAAATGAAGAAAACATCAAAAAGAAAAAAGATAAAATAACCTCGTTTGTCGTTTATTGCTACATCTCTTATCTTGTTTTCTTTATTTAAAGAGTTACTACGGGTTATAAGAAAGAGGAGGGGGATGGAAAAACCAGAGGGCGGACAAAAATTTTCGGCACAAGTAAGGATAGATGTACGTGGTGAGTACTTACTGCTTTATCCATGTCGGGAGGATAGAAGTTAGCGCCGGGAGGCTTGATCAAAGGAAACGCTGCTCTATATTCAAGGCCCTTCCATCCAGCAATCGACTTTGTTGCATCAGGACACAACTTCACCGCCGAATCTGCAGTAGTCAAGAATGCTTCATTTTCATCGAGGGAAGACCTACATGAATATATGTAACATGAAATATTAGTACCAGATGAATATATATATATATATGAAAAATAAAAAAAACACACTAAAATTTTAAATTTTGACAAAAAATAAACACTGGACTTTTATTTTATCAAATAAATATTAAACTTTTTAAATTTAACAAAATAAACACCTATCTCTTCAACGATTGTCAAAATAAACAAAATAACTGACATGATACAATGAGATGCAAACACGTCAGGTTATTTTATTTAGTTGTTTTGACAATCGAAAAAAGTTCATATATTTTTTTGGATCACTAAAAAGGTTCAATATTTTTTGACAATCGAAGAAAAGTTTATGTATTTTTTGGATCGCTTAAAAAATTCTATGTTTTTTTAGATTCATTTAAAAAATTTAATATTTATTTGACAAAAAAATGAAGTTCGATGTTTTTTTTAATCGAAGTTGAAAAGTTCAGTGTTGTTTTGGGGATTTTACCATATATATATATATATGGCTTCTTTTTATTGTAATAATACTACATATTCTCCTAAAACAAACATCAATGTTCGAAATTTTGCCGAATTAGGGTATTGGAATGTGAGTGAGTAAATTCACGGAATTCAGACATTGGAAGTGAATTTTAGTACATGGCCCCAAAAAATGAAATTTTCTAATTTAGCATAGGAAAAATTCCAAAAAAAACACACTAAACTTTTTAATTTTGACAAAAAATACTGAACTTTATTTTTTGTCAAATAAACATTAAATTTTAAAAAAGAATATAAAAAATACTGAACTTTTTAAATGATCCAAAAAATATATGAACTTTTATGGGATTATAAAAAAAACACTGAACTTTTTTAGTGATCCAAAAAAATACATGAACTTTTTTCGATTGTAAAAAAAACTAAGTAAAATAATTTGACGTGTTTGCATCTCGTTGTACTACATCGGTCATTTTGTTTATTTTAAATGTTTGTTTTATCAAATCTAAAAAGTTGAATGTTTGTTTTATCAAATCTAAAAAATTGAATGTTTGTTTGATAAAATAAAAAGTTTAGTGTTTTTTTGTCAAAATTTAAAAGTGGAGTATTTTTTTTTGGGATTTTCCAGCATAGCATATGGTTAGCTTAGATGATAATCACCATGGACACTTGTTGATGAGGAAGTATGCCCATTTCAGTTTATCCAGTTCTGATGCATTTGCACTCTCCTTCAGCCAATCTCTTAAAGCTGGATTGTTGCACCAAACCTGATTCATAGAACAACATATCACACTGATCATGGAGAATATCGTAACTATGGTAATAATCTAATACTCATTATGCCCCTCAATGAACTAAATCCGATCTAAAAAGAGCATGGAATATGACATATCATATCGACAAACAGAGAGAAAATTCTCTTAAAGCTTTGTAGATCCAGAAAACCTGCTCGTAGAATATGTCATCGACAATTTTCGCAGCTTTCACAATTAGACGCAGCGCCTTTTGATCCGCCTCGGAAAGTTCTGTCAACTGCGTCTAGGAATACGAGGAATCTATCTCAAAAACACCAAAAACGATAAATAGTCCATATGATAAAGATCGCAAAGTCGAGACCTGTGCTTCAAGTGTGACAGGAGCATATCTCTGGAGTTGCTTCTGCAGAGATAAACTACGTTCCTCGGTGTTCACTTGGTACCTTTTTTTTTTATCACAATCAAGGAGAAAAACCCATGTACGTTAACAATATTCATTAGACCGGACATAATTTACTCGTGATGTACATACCTTCGCTTGATTATGCCAAATATTTGGCCGTAATCTCCATTTACGTCATGTGGCACGTAAGAAGGATCTTCCTTAGCCAGAAGACTTCTGTATTCTTCGTAAGATATGTATTTTATAGCGGAGACTTCCTCATCCTATCAAAAAAGAAAAAGAAAAAGTTTTAAGATAAAAGGAGAGATTTCTATAGGATTACATTGAGGCAATGATAATTCTCACCTGAAGTGCAAAGGCCTCCAATGGAATCGGATCCAGAATTGTAACGAGATACACATCATTGAACTCGTTATTCACGTATTTGCCATCGTTGGTGACACTGTGCGTAATAGAAGAGCAGCTTGTATTTTTATAATATGGTATTCCAAATTGGATTTTGGAGACACCAAATCATATTCTGCTTAGGTAAGGCCAAAGAGATGTGAAAATATATATCAGCTGTTGAAGTGAGATGGAATGAACAAACCCTTGTTGCAGAGAGGCAGATATCTTTTCAAAGGCATCCTTTGGAAGTTCTATGCCCAGCTCCTCCTGAAGCCCCTGCCTGGACAAAACACACGAAACATGTTGAAGGAATCATCTTTGTTTCTCTTATCCAAAATGGACGAACGATCAATCATATGAGTGGAGCTAGATCCACTTACTGGGCGGACATAAGCGACGAGCCACCAGCTGGTATATGACAGCTGGAGATGTCCCACTGAGCTGGCCGTAAATCTTTTTTCTCAGGACGGCGTCGGAGGAGAAGTTCTTGCGTACTCTCTACGAAAATCCAGACATGAACTCCCCTACAAGAACACATTTTGATACATAAGACATAATATGGGAATGATGTATATCACAGAAAGCAAAATGGCTACAAGCCACTTCTCAGTGCACAGATCATAAAATGGCATTGAGGCTGTTTACAGAAATGTTTCGTTTTGTCAAAAAATTTCGTAAATGCAATAACTGAATCGAATTTCTCTGAACTCGTTGGGTGTTGGTTTAGGTTTCGTATTCAGATTCCTTGTTTCCTTTTCCGCAGTGATGTATCTGCTTACGAGTCTGATTGGCCAAAGGGCATAAATGGTCTATAATCCACAACCACATGTTTTGTCCTGAAGGAGACTGAGTGGGGTATTTCCCCTGAAGGGTTTTGATTGGTTGACGGGTCAGAGATGAATCAAACCAAAGAGGAAAGAAAAGGGTGGAAATTTCTGACAAGGACCGAGTCTGTCACCGTACAGACAAAGATTCGGTAAAATATCTCAATTAATTTATGTACGAATAGAATTTCAGGGCTTTGATGGGGGTATAGCCAAATTACGAAAACACAAGCCAAAAGGGAATCTTTTTTTTTTTTTTACACCACATGCCTGGGTTTGGACACGCCGTTCTTCTCGCCGGTTTTGTTCAGAACGTCGATTTGATCGCCCCCCATCTCTCTCTCTCTCTCTTTCTCTCGTGTGTGTTGGTTTGATTGTGTCGATTGGCTTGCGAGTGCCGTATTTATAGAAGGAAAATCTGTGCCGAAATTAAAAACGTTGGGTTATTTCGCCATCTCTCTGAGCTGTGCATGTCCCTTAGGATTGAAGTCTTTCAACTACCGATACCGCTGAAACCGAACCTGATCATTTATTAATTTCATGATCATTTCGATCCATATCTTCTCCTCCATTCCATTTTCAGAAAGAAAAAAGATCTACTTCAATTCTTACACCCTATACTGAAGATCAGAGTCCAAGTGTTGAAGAAAAGGACCCTCTTTTTCTCTTGTTTTTTTAACTTCTTGACACGACACTCTACAGATGCAAGTTCCCTTGCCAGCCGAGTGTCGTGTCGCCGGTGAAGAGGATCACGTTGACCCATTTGGTGCAATAAACGTTTATTTATCCGTGTGATTAAACAGAAAGATTCACCCTTTTGGAATGCCG
>NW_010964598.1:1341156-1367467 GCF_000463585.1 Tarenaya hassleriana | reverse complement strand
GAGATATGCATAAGTTTTTTTTTTTTTTTTGGTATGCATCTCAATGATCGAGCCGCTGAATCTTGTTCCATCAGTTCTGAAATGTTCTTTAGGGTCTGTTCTAAATCGGTTGCCCTAAGATCTGACAAAAGGGTGGACTTCTTGTTCTTGTTGTAAAAAAAAATTGTTTTTTACCTTCTCTGCTTGGATTGTTGTACTCGGAGATTGGAAAGATCGACGAGGTTTTCCAAACTATCGTTGGAATATTTATAAATTATTCTAAATTGATGGTGATTAGATTATTTAAATTTTTAGATTTTATAACGTTGGTTATTATAGAGTATAAATGTGATGACTAATAAATAGGGTGTGAATCCTAATTTTGATCAAGTTTGAGAAAATTATGTGGATAACAAAATGTTAGTTTTCTATATTTGATGAATATTTCAGGAAATAAAAAAATTGTTTATAGTTTCTGACATCATCGGTATTAAAAAAGTTTCCTAATTTTTTATTTATTTAAAAACACTAAAAAAAATTCACCTGACTTCCCAATTTCTGAAGATTCCCTATGTAAAGTACTTAGGTTTTGTAATGGATTGATGTATGTTTTATGCTCTTGATCACTTGATGTTCCATATCGATGGATACATACGGTGTTTGGGAGTATTCTGCAAATAATTAAATTACAAAACCACCAACAATACCGATTTATAAGCTTCAGTTTTTTTTTTGTTAACGGGATATTATGGGTCGAAAACCATACTAATCTTAATATCGGTAACAACGATCTTAACAAAGTAATTGTAATTACGTTTTACTCTCCTAATTTAAGGCTTAAGGCTTGAACTCGCAGCGAGAAGTATGTTTTGTCTCCCCATTTTAAAATGGTTGAGAAGTGTAATTTCTGCCAAATTATTTACGGTGTTTAATAGTCAAAGGCGAGTGGTGCCGTATCGTCATTTATATCACCCACCCACCCACCTGTCTGCTTCTGTAATCCGAGTAAAGAATCTTCCAAGATGGAGACGTTTGTGGCGAGGAAGCTCATGTACGAGCAAACCGACACCTTTTACGTCGTCTCCTTTCAGCTGAAAGCATCACATGGAACAATCTCTGAGAGCAGACACGACACGATGAACGTAGAGAGCCACTCTCTCTGGACGCTACTCTCTCTGCTAATCCTTCGGATCCGTGATTCAGCAGCGGCGACACCGTATCAAGATCTCGCCATTTCGGCTTCTTGCCCGGGAAGCTGCGGAGATATCCCGATTCCGTACCCTTTCGGGATCGGAGAAGATTGCTATCGGAACAAGTGATTTGAAGTTGTATGCAACGAAACCGCCTCCGGGAAATTTTCCCCGTTCCTTCCCGGGATCGACAAGGAGGTTGTGAATATTTCTCTCTTTCTTGATGACCATAACCGTTATAGTTATGATCAAGTTGCGTCGTACGGGTTGTCGGCTCGCATCAAAAGCCCGATAGCTTCCTCGGGTTGTTCCAGCGGAGGAGAGTTGTCGGGAACAGTCATTAATCTTACAGGCAGCCCTTTCTTTGTCGGGGAGGGTAATAGGCTCGTAACAGTTGGTTGCAGCAGCAAAGCCTGGATGACGAATGTCAAGCCAAGCATCGTCGGATGCGAGACGAATTGCGACGCAAGAAACCTCGCGTTGGGAAGATATCGAGACGTGAACGGCGCTGGATGCAACGGTTACAGATGCTGTGAGGCAAGGACACCACGTCAGCTTCTGCAAGTGATCGGTGTTAGGGTAGAGAACGGCAGCGGTGGTACGACAGAGGGGTGCAGAGTCGCTTTCTTGACGGACCAGACATATTACTCTTCGAACATAAGTGAACCACAAGTGTTTCACCATAATGGATTTACCACATTAGAGTTGCGATGGCTCCTCGATGATGAGAAGGATCTCCCATCGGATTGCTCGATTTCGTATGGACCCATTGATCAAAGCTCCATAACCACGGCAAATTGTAGCTGCTACTATCAATCGAAGAACAACTACGCAAGCTGTAGGTGCAACAAAGGTTACAGAGGGAATCCGTACCTTTCCCGAGGGTGCAAAGGCAACTGATTCTTTCCGAGTTTCTTCTCAGATCATCCTCTGGTTATGGTTGAATTCAAATAATATCCAAAATTTATCGTTTGGTACGGATTTTATTGATCTTTCTATGCAGACATTGATGAATGCCTTGAAGGACGTTACTGTATCGACGCCCGTTGTGTAAACACGGTCGGAGGATATACTTGCACGGGGGGCTACAAGAAGGTTTACTCTTACGCACCTTTAATAGGCAAGTCATTGATGAACTTTCTCTTTACTTGCATCTGGTGTTTTTCGCCTTCAGAACTACACAACTGGAACATAACTTCAACACATTTTTGTTTCATCATGCAGCCGCTAGTTTTAGTTTTTGTTTGGTAATAGTCGGGGGAACATGCTGGCTGTACAAATTCGTTAAAAGGCGAAAGAGGATAAACCGCAAGAAGAAGTTCTTCAAGCGCAACGGAGGGTTGTTGTTGCAGCAACAACTGACTTCGGCGACTGAAGGAAACGTCGAGAAGACAAAAATATTCAGCTCGAAAGAGTTGGAGAAAGCAACCGAAAACTTCAGCAGAGACAGGGTGCTGGGACAGGGCGGCCAAGGCACTGTCTACAAGGGAATGCTGCTCGACGGCAGAATCGTTGCCGTCAAGAAATCCAAAGCCGTGGACGAAGACAAACTCGAAGAGTTCATCAACGAGGTCGTCATTCTCTCCCAGATTAACCATAGGAACATCGTCAAACTCTTGGGATGTTGCCTCGAGACAGATGTCCCTCTCTTGGTTTACGAGTTTATTCCCAACGGAAACCTTTTCGAGCATCTTCACGATGGATCCGACGATTACACGATGACCTGGGAGGAGCGATTACGAATTGCCATTGAGATTGCTGGAGCTCTTTCCTACTTGCACTCTGCCGCGTCTTGTCCTGTTTTTCATAGAGACATCAAGTCCTCAAACATATTGTTGGATGAGAAATACCGATCGAAAGTTTCTGATTTCGGCACTTCGAGATCTGTTACCATAGATCAAACCCATCTGACAACGCTGGTCGCGGGTACTTTTGGATATCTTGATCCCGAATACTTCCAGTCGAGCCGCTTTACAGACAAAAGCGACGTTTATAGCTTCGGAGTCGTGCTTGCGGAGCTCATAACCGGTGAGAAGCCGGTATCCCAAGTGAGGTCCGAAGAGAACAGGGGATTGGCAGCTCATTTCATTGAAGCCATGAAAGAGAACAGACTCCACGATATGGTCGATGGCCGAATCAAAGAGCATTCTAAGCTCGAGCAAGTAATGGCGGTTGCAAAGCTTGCGAGGAAGTGTCTAAACCTGAAAGGGAAGAAACGGCCGAGCATGAGGGAAGTTTCAATGGGACTGGAGAGGATTCGATCGTCATCTCCCGGAGATCCATTCCTCGTCAATAATATCGAGGAAGACGAAGAGGACGAAGTCGTGAGAGTTGACATCGGAGATTCTTGGAACGTTGTCTTCAGTGCTCCATCCGCTGAATTCGTCGCTGCGTCTTCTTCGTCGACTGATGTTGAACCGCTGTTTCCTCATCAAACACAGTGACCGTCACAAAAGCATCTTTAGTAAAAGATAACGCATAATAAATATTACATGAAAATTAAATTTTATTTATTTATCAGAAAAGAGCATTTTATTTATATACTTTAATATCTGGAATACTCTTTCATACCAAAGTTGCTAGGATATAGGCGTGTGAAACTATATTAGTTGAATACTCTTTGGTATTAAAAAGTTTTAAGATATAAATAGCCATATATTGGTGAAAATTTCTAATTTTAAAACCACTGGTATTTTTTTTGTCAAATCAAAATGTTATTTATTCAATTAATTTAAAATATAAAATTAATGTTATAATTATTATTTTTGTGAAGAAAAAAAAATTTAGAGGCCCCTTTCGATCGCACCACTTGCACCCACCCCTACTAAGATATAAACGAAACATCATTATTACATATGATATAATATTGCATGAATTTCGTATGATAACATTTGCAAACGTATTAAAAGATCCACCAATGACTCTTATGTTCATGATTGATTTATCGCCTAATTAGTCGATTACAGCCTAACACGCTTATTATTTATGGATTATCGATAGGATTAAGGGTTTAGGGTTTAGGGACGGTGAATTGTGGGTTTCCTTTTGCTCATACTTATCCGGCAAAAATATGTAAATAAAATCTTTAGTTTTGCTGTAATAAAATCTTTAGTTTTTTTTTTTTCCGTATCATACGTCCATTGCGGTCACCATGTTTGGTGAAGAACCAGTAGAAAAGGCGGAGGCTGGAGCAGTAAGGTTAACTCTCCAAGACCCGTCTGCGTTGATTTTCGTGGCTCCATCCTCATCTTCTTCGTCTCCGTCGCTTTCTTGAACGATGAATTCTGCATTTCCCTCAGGAGATGAGCGGATTCTCTCCAGCTCGAGGGAAGCTTCTCTCATGGTAGGCCTCTTCTTCCCTTTTAGGCTTAAACACCTCTTCGCAAGCTCTGCAACCGCCTTCACTTGTTCCAGATCGCATTCCTCTTTGATTCGGACATCCACTATGTCAAAGAGATTGTCCTCTTTCATGGCGTCGACGAAATGAGTCGCCAGCGATTTGCTTTCGTTGGACGGCATGAAAGAAACCGGCCTCTCTCCTGTTATGAGCTCTGCAAGCACGACCCCGAAACTGTAGACATCGCTTTTGTCCGTGAACTGGCTTGACCGAAAGTACTCTGGATCCATGTATCCAAACGTACCCGACACTATCGTCGTCAAATGGGTATGATCGTGTTACGAAGCTTGTATTATATTATCATTGACAAGCTTCTTATCTTCTCTTCTTTAGTGCATAGTGCAAATAAAGAAAAACGAGAAAATATTGAAGATTCTTAGCACTTATGCTTAGAACTTTTGTAAGAAAATAAAGAGAGAAAAGAGAGAGAAGTGTTAAGAGAGAAATGCTTAGGAAAGCTTGATATGAAAACCTCCATACAACACCCCCTATTTATACTAAAACTCCAAACCTACTACTCTCATCACAACCACACATCTCACCCATCAATCACACCTACCATATCCTTATTTTCTTCAATCACACCTAACACACACACAAATTCAAACTTCTACAACTCCTTACATAAGCATTACATCATCCTGATGTAATCGCTTACATAAGCATTACATAAATACGACATAATCGCTTACATAAACATTACATAAGCGTGACGTCAGCGAATGAATCACCTTCTCAATACTCCTCCTTGATTCATTTGCGCGTCATCCCCAGTTTCTTCTTCAACTCTTCGAATCTTGAAGCTCCTAGTGCCTTTGTGAAGATGTCCGCCAGTTGCTCCTCTCCTTTGACATATGTGAGTTTGATGACTCCATTGTGCTCCGCTTCTCTAACCACATGATACTTGATGTTGATGTGCTTCGTCCTCCGATGTTGAACCGGGTTTCTTCCAATGGCAATAGCTGAGCTATTGTCACAGAACATCGGTGTGCTCCCTTCTTGCTTGCATCCCAAGCTATCAAGAAATTTCCTTAGCCATATGGTTTGGTTCACCGCAGCTGCTGCTGAGATGTCCTCTGCTTCCGCCGTTGATTGTGCGATCACCTCTTGCTTTTGTGTCTGCCATGAGAATATCGCTCCTCCTATCTTGAACACATAACCACTTGTGCTTTTCATGTCATCTTGACTTCCGGCCCAATCACTATCACAGTATCCCTGCAACAGTACAGTGTTCTCGGGTTTGAGGTGTAAGCTAAGATCAATGGTTCCCTTGACATACCTCAATACCCTCTTCGCTTGCTTGAAATGTATCATCTCCGGTTTGCTCATGAATCTTGAAAGGTAACTCGCAGCGTACATCAGATCCGGTCTTGTGGCCGTTAAGTACAACAGACTTCCCACCATACTTCGGTATTCTTTTGCATCTGCTTCTTTCTCCTCCTCCATATCAATGTTCTTACTGTTTGGTTCAAGTGGTGTACTGACCGGTTTACAGTCAGACATCTTGAACTTCTCCAGTAATTTCTTCGCATAGCTTCCTTGGGATAAGAAAACTCCATCTGAACTTTGCTTTATCTCCATCCCCAAGAAATACTCCATCTTGCCAAGGTCTGTCATCTCAAAGTGATGCATCATTTCTTCTTTGAATCTTCCAATGTTCTCCTCATTACTCCCAGTAATGATCATGTCATCCACATATAGTGAGATGATCAATATATCATCTCCAAGCCTTTTGATGTATACCGCCGCCTCGTATGGACATCTCTCAAAGCCTTGTTTGAGAAAGTATCCATCGATCTTACTGTACCACGCTCTTGGAGCTTGCTTCAAACCGTACAAAGCTTTTCTTAGCTTCAGTACGTGATCTTCTTTGCCTTCTACTTCAAATCCTTGAGGTTGCTCCACAAATACTTCTTCCTCAAGTTCACCATTTAGAAATGCGGACTTTACATCCATGTGATGTAGTGTCCATTTCTTTTGTGCTGCAATCGCAAGTATGAGTCTGATGGTATCGTACCTTGACACAGGTGCAAACGTCTCTGTGTAGTCCTCACCGTACTTCTGACTGAACCCTCTTGCAACCAGCCTCGCCTTATGCCTTTGTATGGATCCATCTGCAGCAGTCTTGAGTTTGTAGATCCATTTCACAGTGATAGCCTTCTTCTTCTCGGGTCTTTCCACCAACTCCCAAGTGTTATTTTTCTCAATCATGTTGATTTCTTCTTCCATCGCTTTTCTCCATTCTGGATAATTTTCAGCCTCTTCAAAACTTGTTGGTTCTACAGAACATATGAAACATGCTTCCATCATGTCTGCAGAATAGTCCAACACTCTTGGAGCGACTTCAAGTATCTCCTTCATAGACCTCGTCTTCGGGTTTCTAGGTTCTGATGAACTCCCTTCTGGAGTGTCTTCTCCAGTGTTGGTGGATGTAGAACCACTTGATTCTCCATTCGAATCCTTATAGAAATTTGGTGCAGGAATTGCAATACCTTTTCCTTTCTCTAAGCTTTTGCTCCAATCCCATATTTGACTTTCATCAAATTTGACATCTCGTGCAACTGCAACTCTTTGCTTCTCCGGCAAGTAAACTCTGTAGCCTTTGCTTTGGCTACTGTACCCAATGAGTACGCCTTTCTCCGCTTTGTCTTCCAGCTTTGTTCGCCTTTCATCAGGTACATGGACATAACACAGACACCCAAACACTTTCAAGTGACTTAATGAGGGTTTATGTCCGGTCCATGCCTCAATCGGAGTTGTATTCTCCAATGCCGCCGAAGGTAGTCTGTTTTGCAGGTATACTGCAGTGTATACTGCCTCTGCCCAGAAGTTGTTTTCCATTTCGGCTTCCTTCAGCATTGCTCGTGCCATCTCCATAACACTTCGGTTCTTCCTTTCACTTACTCCATTTTGTTGTGGAGAGTATGCCACCGTGAGCTGCCTCGAGATACCTTGACTTTCGCAGAATCTGGCAAACTCTTGCGATGTGTATTCTCCTCCTCGATCTGATCTGAGTGTCTTGATTTTTCCTTCAGCTTGGTTCTCTACCATAGCCTTAAACTTCTTGAACACCCCAAATGTTTCTGACTTGTTTTTCAGAAAGTATACCCACGTCATTCTCGAATAATCATCGATGAAGAGTAGGAAATACCTACTTCCATCAAGCGAAGGTGTTTGCATCGGACCGCATATATCCGAGTGCACTAGCTCCAACTTCTTCTGAGCTCTTGATGAGGATGATGGAAACACGAGTCTTGATTGTTTCCCTAATTGGCAAGCTTCACACACCTCATTGTAGTTGCCAAAGTTAGGGATTCCCTTCGCCATATTCTTCTGTAGTAACTTTTGCATGTATGAGTTACTACTATGCCCGAGCCTTCGGTGCCACAGTTGACCCATCGAATCTTCTTTAGCTGTGTAGGAAGACTCGTCTGGTCTCACAAGTTGCATTGGAAAGCTCTTCCTCTGCATTTGTATTTCAGCAATTTTCCTCCCCATAGGATCACGAATCACACAACTACTTTCTTTGAAGTTGAGTTCGTACCCGTTTAGGAGCATTTGAGGAACGCTGAGTAGGTTCTTGTCCAACTTCGGAACATAGAACACATCCTTGATAACTCTTGCACCTTTCTTCGTGTTGACCATGATGTCTCCTTTTCCTTCTGTCAAGATTACGGCTCCATTCCCTACTCGGATAGGGATCTTGACATCTCGGTCTATCTTCTTGAAGTATCGAATATCTTTGGACATGTGATTTGTGCATCCACTGTCGATTAGCCACATGTCTTCCCCTTGGGCGATCATTGCTTCATCCCGCACCGTAAATAGTTGTTCATTCATGCCCTCTGTTTGTGTGACTTGAGCCTGTTGATTTTGATTCCTTCTACAATCTCGAGCCAAGTGTCCTGGCTTTCCGCATGTGTAGCATTCCTTCGATCTCCTTACTTGTTGGTCTTGTTTGCCCTTCTTGTTTTTGAAGTAGCACTCCTCCTCGGCGTGATTATCTTTCTTGCAATAACCACACCATTTCTTCCCTTTTGGATTAAACCTCCAGAGACCTTTGTTACCTCCTTTGTGATTCTTTGATCGAGCTGGAAAAGCTCCTTCTGATTTTTCTTCTTCATCCGGTAGGAACTTTGATTCATGTGCGATCAAAGATCCAACCAGATCTGTGACACTTATGTTTCTCAAATCTTTCGTCTCCTCCATCAACGCTGCCAAAGTTGCGTATGACTTTGGCATCGTTGTTAGGATCTTCCTTATGATTTCAAAGTTTTTCTTTCCTTCTCCCAATTGTTCCATCTGATTTGCGATATCCATCACTCTATCCGTATATGCTCTTATTCTTTCTCCATCTTTCATTCTCAAATTTTCGAATTGAGTATGTAAAGATTGTAAACGAACAAGTATGGCTCGTTCGTTACCTTGATATGCTTCTTGAAGCTTGGTCCACACCTCCTTTGATGTCGTGGCCGTTATCACCTTCCGGAAGACAGAATCCGTGATGGAATTTTGTAGAAGTTGGAGAGCCGTCATGTCCTTCATTTTGACCTCTCTCCATTTTGTGAGATCCGTCTCTTGATTTTTCGTCGGAGTTTCTGTGGTCTCCGATGGTTGTGCCGGAACGCCTTTTTCGACAACGTCCCATAAGTCTCTCAGCATCAACGTCGTCTTCATCCTCGTGGCCCATAACTCATAATTTTGGCCATCAAAAATAGCAACGGGTTGAATGTTTTGGAGATTTACTGCCATAGTGCTCTTCGTGCAAGTTGTGCTTCGTGGTGCGTCTTGTGCTTCGATCTAGTGCTCTTCCTTGTGCTTGGATTAGTGCAGCGTCGTTCCTTGAACCGTAGTCGGCTCTGATACCATGTTACGAAGCTTGTATTATATTATCATTGACAAGCTTCTTATCTTCTCTTCTTTAGTGCATAGTGCAAATAAAGAAAAACGAGAAAATATTGAAGATTCTTAGCACTTATGCTTAGAACTTTGTTAAGAAACCAAAGAGGAAAAGAGAGAGAAGTGTTTAGAGAGAAATGCTTAGAAATGCTTAGGAAAGCTTGATATGAAAAACTCCATACAACACCCCCTATTTATACTAAAACTCCAAACCTACTACTCTCATCACAACCACACATCTCACCCATCAATCACACCTACCATATCCTTATTTTCTTCAATCACACCTAACACACACACAAATTCAAACTTCTACAACTCCTTACATAAGCATTACATCATCCTGATGTAATCGCTTACATAAGCATTACATAAATACGACATAATCGCTTACATAAACATTACATAAGCGTGACGTCAGCGAATGAATCACCTTCTCAATAGATCGATGGTCACCGATCTCGAAGTCCCGAAATCAGAAACCTTGGCCCGATATTTCTCGTCCAGCAATATGTTGTTAGACTTGATATCTCTGTGATAAATGGGGAACGATGCGGCCGAGTGTAAGTACGAAACGGCCCCTCCGATCTCAAGAGCAACGCGGAGACGCACGGCCCAAGTCAGTATGTACTCATCGGAGTGGTGACGGAGATGCTTGGACAGGTCTCCGTTGGGAATGAACTCGTAAACCAAAATAGGAACTTCGGTTTCGAGGCAACACCCCAAGAGTTTGACGATGTTCCTGTGGTTAATCTGAGAGAGAATGACGACCTCGTCGATGAACTCTTCGACTTTGTCTTCGTCCACAACTTTGGACCTTTTCACGGCCACGATTCTCCCATCCGCAAGCATTCCCTTGTAGACGGTGCCTTGACCTCCTTGCCCAATCACTCGGTCTTTGCTGAAGTTATCGGTAGCTTTCTCCAGTTCGGCCGAGCCGAACAACCTCGTCTTCTCGACGTTGGTTTCTGTTGTAGTTAGCTGTTGTTGCAATAGCAAACCCCCGTTGCGCTTGAAGAACTTCTTCTTTCGCATTATCTCCCTTTGTTTTTTTGACGAACTTGTACAATCCCCACAGCGCGATGAATAACGTCAGCAGGCCAAAACTTAAACTAGTGCCAGGATACGCAAGTGTCAAAAAATGTATTAATCATTTTTCTAATTGTAAACACATTTGGATAGTCGGCTCATTTTTTGAACCCAATTGGTAGTTCGTTTTCAAACGAGTTAGAAAAACCTTGGTTCATTCGGCTAGCTGTTCGAAATAAACGAATCGGGTTCATGAGACAAAAATAAATATAATATTTTTTTATGTTATGAAAATACCAAATAATATGACATTTTAATGTAAAATTTAAATATTAAAATATAGTATATAAAAGAAATTATACATATATAATCTATAAAAAATTAAATTAAGTATTATTTTTTTTATAGGAAAAATGACATTTTTCTATACTAATTTAGTCAAATATGACCTTTTTATACACATATTTTTAATTTAACAAAAAACTACACTTAAATTCAAAATTTTCCAAATATTTATACGAATTGTTAAAATTAACAATAATTACATGCATAATCATCATTTTCATTAAATTTTTTCAAATTCTGTTAACTAACGCACCGACATGTATGGTAGTTATAGTAATTACCTAACTAATGCATCGGTTAACAAAAAATGATGATTATGTATGTAATTATTGTTAATTTTAACAATTCATATAGATATATGGTAAATTTTGAATTCAAGTGTAGTTTTTTGTCAAATTAAAAATACGTGTATGAAAATATACTAAATTCATGTAGGAAAATATCAGTTTTTTATAAACTATAAATAAAAATATATAATTTAAAAAAACACCCGTTTTATCGAATTCATTTATCAGACTCGCGAACTTTGGCGAATTGGCTAAAAATACCAATTCGGCTCACTAAAAACCAAATCGATGACGAACCAATTCGCGAGTGAATTTTTTTTTTTCATGTTGGTGAATTGCCCAAGGTTCGAAGGCGTGATGTGTGGTGTTTAAGTCTTTACCACTTGTTCTGCCACCTTATACTCTCGAGAGTGGCCTTGTGTACGATATCAGCGTCCCCTGGCTTTGGAAACCTTATGGAGTGAAAAACTCGTGTACAGTGTGCGAGTGAACCTCAAAGAAAGTCGAGCGACTTACCTAAAATCATCGGTCTATTGTTCTTGGCCTCGCACGTGTAATATCCAGGCATATTCACACAAGTACCATGTGTTGGATATAATCTTGTCCGAAACCGGTTTCATTTTGTTTTTTATTGTTTTGGGTTAATTTCGGTTATGGTATGGTTAAACTTTTGAATAAGTAGGAGAAGACTTAGTGTTTATTTTTAATAGTTGCAAGAAGACCTATTCTTTAGGTAGTTGATAATGGCTACGTGTTTCCATTTTTATAGGGTTTAGTTATTATATTTGTATCTATATAAAGATTAAAAAAACTGATGAATAATATCAAGTTCTCTTTTGAAAACTTCAAAACATGTTTTTATTTTTTTTATTCGAAATATTATTTCGGGATTTTCGGTTTCTACACCATGCTCACAAATGGTATGTGCTTTGTCTTCTTCGCATTCATCTACGTCTGCATTAATTATGAAACAATGAATCTGTAATTAATGATCGTCTCTGAGATATAACGGTGGTAATCGTACGTCAAGAAACCAATGCGATCAAGCTAATTTACCCTTGCATCCGTCTGATACGTAAGGGTTCCCTCTGTAGCCGCCATAGCAGTAGCAACGTTTATAGCTCAGCTCGAAATTGTAGCCGTAGTTGCAAACGCAGCTGTTGGAAGAGCCAGCCCATCCGGTTTCCGTCATGTTTACACAGCCCAGGGGATCTGCATTGTGGGGTCTTCCTCCCATGTGCATGAGGCGTTTTTCACCTTGTGTGAAACATGGATAAAATGTTTTACGTGAAACACCATGATGATGTTTTCTTTCATCATTGCTTTGGACCCTTTTCTTTTCTATAATTAAAGAGTTCAAACGTCAGGGAAGATCAACACATACAGAGCGTAATCCAAGCAAGAGAGCAGAAAGAAGAAAAGAGAGAGTGAGAGAAAAGAGGGAGAGAAAACAGTTTGGTGCAGCTGTGATCAAAGCCTCGATCAGATGGTCATTCCTTATCCGATCGATCTGGAATTTGGAGGAGAGCTTCTACACTCATTGTTCTAGGTTTTGTCCGGTGGAATTTTGATTCCAACGGTCAGAATTGGAGAAACGGAGTTTCTACCGAAGCTGTTCGTCATTGGAGCTTCAGCAGCACATGTCCGAGTAAGTTGTAGATTCGGATGCCCATCTCCTCTCCGTTTGAGCTGAAATTTGGTATGCTTATTCTATACCCTCTGACCTTTTGACTATGGAGAAGTTGGTATTTGGTTGCCGGAATCAGAAGTTACGGGGTTAGCTTGCTGCCTAAGTTACAGCTGGTTCTTTCGGGTTTATTGAGATTGAATATTGGTTAATATTCGGAAGTCTCGGGTGTATCTCTTGTTTATTGGAGACCGAAGACGTTGTAACCCAGAAATTTGAGATTATAGTGGATTTTTGGGTGGACTACGGTCCCGTGGTTTTTACTCCTCACACCGAGGAGGTTTTCCACGTTAAATCGGTTGTCTCGTTTAAATTTCCATTTTTACTAGTTATTGTCATCCTAACCTGCTCACACAAGTAAGGGGTTCTCATTTATCGAATCGTGATTCATGGTAAAAACCCTAACATGCATCTCTCGGGTCCGACGTGTCAAAGTACCATCCCAACTCCACCACCGAATACCCATTCACATGAATCGCTTCGGGCTCCGTGATATTGGACGACGAGTACGTATCGTTCGTCAAGAACGCAACTCTGCACACTCCTCCTCCTCCTCCTCCGCTCTCCATCGTTACGTCGATTACCTGTGGAAGATCGATGGGTAACCTTGCTTGACAGCATCTGTAACCACTGCAGATTTCGTTTCTTCCTCGGTCTTCTTCGTCGCAAGTAGACTCGCACCCTGCAACCTGTGACTTGATGCCGGTGATCATCGCCTTTGTGTTGCAACAAACGGCTACGAGGTGGTTCGTGTCGCTGATGAAAAAGGGGCTGTTGGTCACGTCCAAAGGCGATTTGGGTCCCTGATCTTCCGAACAACCGGAGGAAATCACTGGACTTTTGACATGAACTAAGCCGTATGTAATGCCGGAGTCACCTGAGATTGAAAAGTTCACCACTTCTCTCTTGATCTTGGGAAGAAACGAAACCTCCTTGACAGACGACGATTTATTGCAAACGACTTCATACCACTCGTTGAGATAGCAACCCTTCGAGCCGATTCCAAAGGGGTACTCAAATGTTATTCCTCCGCATTTTCTTCTGCAAGAACTACGAGCCATGATACCCAGAGCTCGGGATGGAGTTGTTTTTGCTGATACCGAGCCATTGATAACAACACTGAACAAGGCGATGAATATGAAGTAGTAGCTCTGTCTGCTCATGTTTTGTCGATAACGTTTTTGACTCTCTAATGTTTTTGAAGGTGAGCGAAGAAATAGAGATAGTAAGCTGTCTCTTTTGGGATGGAAGATCCTTAGCACCGAAGAGGAAAGAGAGTATCGTTATTATATATGAAATAAGACCGGGAGATGTAGTTGCGCCAATGGCCCGGTGAACTTTCGGATTATAAAAAAAAACATTATTAAAAGGCCACCAAAGACTCTCGTGTTCCCTTTACCACCTAACACGGTTCGGAATTTTTGTTGTTGAAATGTTTAAATACTCCTTTTCTCTACCTTTTCGGAAAGGTAAATGCATTTAGACTCTATGGGTACTCAAGCTAAGATTTAAAATCCCTCCTTTACAACCCAACACTCCACCTTTTATGTTTAATATCCAAGAACAAGGCCACGTTCTTTGAATATTATTCAGGAATTTAGCCAAAAGGAAATATCATTCAGTAATTTCAGTGCTTCAGAAAGCTTAGTTGCCAATTGGATGTTTTTATTCATACATATATGGTAATAAGAAGACGTGGACCGATGACAACGAGCAGTGTTGTTCACAACAGAAGTAAGAAGCATACTTTTTACGGTACATCTTATTGCACAAACACAAGCAAAAAGAGTCCTTTTTCTATCACAGAGTACAGATAAACGGGAAACTTACGTGGAATGATGTGTAGTAGTACCGTTGACCAAGTGGGGTCACCATGTTTGACGAGGAAACAACGGGTCGACGTCCAACGAAGAGGAAGATGTATGGAATATGTCCGAAACCGGAGCACTAACAGCAATGCCCCAGGATTCTGCTATGTCAACTTCCACAGCTTCCTCTTCTTCTTCGTTTTCCGTATGGACTTGAATTGGATCCCCATTTGAGGAACGAATCCTCTCCAGTTCCACCGAAACTTCCCTCATGTTTGGCCGCTTATTCCCCTTCAGGTTCAGACACCTCTTTGCCAGGTTTGCCACCGCCATCACTTGTTCCACCTTGCAGTCATCTTTTATTCGAGCATCGATCATGTCAGAGAGGTTGTTCTGTTTCATTATGGCGATGAATTGCGTTGCCAAGATCCGGTTTTCTTGAAATCGCAGTAGGGAAACTGGCTTTTCACCGGTTATAAGCTCCACAAGCACGACTCCGAAGCTGTAAACATCGCTCTTGTCGGTAAATTGGCTTGACTGGAAGTACTCGGGATCCACGTATCCGACGGTGCCTGAAACCACAGTTGTCAGATGGGTATGATCTATGGTTACGGATCTCGAAGTGCCAAAATCAGACACCTTGGCTCGATATTTCTCATCCAACAATATGTTCGATGACTTGATGTCTCTGTGATAAACTGGACAAGACGCAGCGGAGTGCAAGTAGGAAACAGCTCCAGCGATCTCAACGGCGATACGTAATCGCTCCTCCCAGGTCATCGTGTAATTGTCGGATCCATCGTGAAGATGCTCGAAAAGGTTTCCGTTGGTAATAAACTCGTAAACCAAGAGAGGCACATCTGTCTCGAGGCAACATCCCAGGAGTTTGACGATGTTCCGATGGTTAATCTGGGAGAGAATGACGACCTCGTTGATGAACTCTTCGAGTTTGTCTTCGTCCACGGCTTTGGATTTCTTGACGGCAACGATTCTGCCGTCGAGAAGCATTCCCTTGTAGACAGTGCCTTGGCCGCCCTGTCCCAGCACTCTGTCTGTGCTGAAGTTTTCGGTTGCTTTCTCCAACTCTTTAGAGGTGAATATTTTCGTCTTCTCGACATTTCCTTCAGTCGAATTCAATTGTTGCTGCAACAACAACCCTCCATTGCGCTTGAAGAACTTCTTCTTGCGGTGTATCTCCTTCCTCTTCTTGATGAATTTATACAGCCAATACATTCCAGCCACCAAGAACAACAACCCGAAACCCGAACTAACACCTACAGCCCACAACAAAAGTTTGACAGTCAACTAACAAGTAAGGATACGTAAGTGTTTCGATTCAGACATAAATGATACAAATAGCTTACCTATGATAGTTGGCAAAGTCTTTTTCGGCACACATTTGTAATCTCCGCGAGTATTCACACAAGTAGTGTGTTCCCCACAATAATAGGGCTTTTCGGAGCATTCATCAATATCTACACAGAAAAACCGATACAAGGATTAGACATGATTTGAAAATAGAAAAACAATTCCACAAAAATATAAGAAACACCACATCTCCAATTTTTGCCACATCAGCCTTTAAAAAAACATATTTAGGGGAAAGAACATAGATATGAAAATTTTAACATAATTTGTGTATTTAATTATCAAATTGAATTCTTGTTGTTGTTGCATGTTATGGATAATCGATATATTCTTATGGGTGAAAATGTTGGGGATAAAAAAAGAAGCACTTGCCTCTGCATCCTCCGGGAAGGTATGGGTTCCCCCTGTAACCGTACATGCACACACAGCTTGGGTAGCTGACGCCGGAAATATATTCATAATTGCATTCGCAGTTTCCTCGGGGTTGGCCGAAGCCGTTGTCGATTGTTGAATTCAGACAAATCAAGGAGACATCAAGAGGAAGATCCACGGTCGAAATGAACCACTCAAGCAGTAACGAAGAAGATCCATTAGCAAGAAACGCACGCGGTTCTCTTACAGCTGATGCGTAGTATCCCTCGCATGTCAAGAAGGCAACTCTGCACCCTCCTCCTGTAGAGTTAGTTCCGTCCATGTTCTCTGTTCTAACACCAATCACTTGTAGAGACCGATCTGATGGTGTTGCCGCCTGGCAACATCCGTAACCGTCGCATAAATCCTTGCCCCGACGGCGTCTCTGCCTCCCATGATCACACGTAGACTCGCATCCAATGATGCTTGGCTCCACGTTCGTCATAAACGCTTTGTTGTTGCATCCGCTTGCTACGAGGATATTAACCTTGGACACAGAGAAAGGACTGCCTGTCACGTTCAAAAGAGATCCCGAATCTTCTTTGCTGGAACACCCCGATGATGATATCGGACTCCCGATGGTAAGTGTCCCACGTAAATTAAAAGGGAGAGTAATATTGAAAACTTGCTGGTTGATACGGGGAAGGAACAGGACAAGCCCCCCGGAGGTGCTTTTGCTGCACGTAATTTCGTACCACTTGTTGAGGTAACATCCTTTTCCGATCCCAAAGGGATATGGAATGGCGATATCCCCACAGCGGCTTTGGCAAGAGCTCGAGATGACGAGATCTTGATCCGTATTTTCTAATGCTACTGCTGAATAATGAAAGATCTGCGGGATTAGCAGAAGGAGAAGAAGGGTCCAGATTGAGTGATTCTCTCTCATGTTCATGATTCTGTCCCATTTCCAAAAGGCAGAGAGAGAGCTTTTGTAAGGAGAGGAATGTCTCCTCCATCTTCGAAGCTTAAACTCGTTGGTTGGAACAAAATTCCTGAAATCGACAGATATTTCACTGTTGATCCAACCCATCTTGTCTGCACTTTGAAAAGTATTGATCTTTGTTCGTTCTGCTGCCAAAGGCTTTTGGCGCTGCGAATTTATTTCTCGAAAGACGGATGGGTGTCATTTATTGCTCAAATTATCTTTCTACAAAGACCAAGACTTTATAGGTCTGCTGCGAAAGAGAGTCTTTGGTGGGCTCTTAACGTGTGTCTGACGTTATCATATGAATGAGACAAGGATATTTCCATTACATCTTAGCAGCTTGTGCTTTGATACTCATTGCACTGTCATCCCTGTTTATAAATGGCTCATCAACAAAAAACAGCTCCATCCCGAGTCATTTGTAATGATTAAAAATAGTTATTTGCAGAGATCTTCTTCATGAATGGGAGTTTCAGTTTCTTTTGTTAAACACGAATAAATTACTACGCACACATTGTACAGTGTTTTTAAGGTGTGTCGTATCTGCGAATCAAGAGCAACGAGAAGCTCTTGGTGATAAAACACATTTATCATCTCGCTTGTAGCCTTACTACAAGCTGAAGTTATTGGATCCGTTAAATTTTTCTACCACGATTTTTGCATTCATCACCACCATCTTTCCCAATGATATCGAGGGCCTCGCGGTCGACGTTGATGAGCCAACTGATGGAACCACCGCTATCGCTGGTGTTTCGGTGATTTCCTAGACCACAATTCCAAATCACCTTTTTTTTTTTTTCAAAATGACTAGTGCCTTAGCAAAAAGATATTGCGACTCTGATACCAATTGTTCTGTGGAAGCGTATCGGGTGTCAAATGCGGTAGGATAAAATCAAACAAGAGAAAATAAGAGACACCAGAATTTAACGTGGTTCGGCAAATTGTCTAGTACACAACGAGAAAGAATACAAATTTCACAATATCGGTGAACAAATTTGGAAATACAATACACTCTCTTAGTTTTCAAAATATCCAATCAAACACGATTTCTGTCGTAACGCTAAGAAGAAGAATATACCAAATGTATTAAAAAAACTCATCGAAACAAATTTTTTGGATACCCAAAAAATACCCAGAAAACACTCTAAAAGAACCAGATTTCTTCTTGAAAAAGAAATCTTCTTCTCACATTCCTTACTCTTCTTCTATGTGTTGCTTTTGTTTTGGTGATAATTAGGGATGTCAATATGGGTTTGATTATTGATCCAAATGGATTAACCCATTTAAGTAACTTTTTCAAATGGGTTAAACGGGTTTTAACCCTATTAAACCCATGAACTAAATGGTTAAACCATTAAACCCATTAACCCCACTATATCATGATCATGCTCATTAAACTCATTACTATATATAACTAAAACCATTATATATAAATATCTAAATAGTAATATATGTATATCTATATACACGTAAATATATGACACCGAATCCATATGTTTGGGTATCGTTTCCAAAACGAAACGAAAAACTTGGTACCATTTCGAAATGACCGAAAAACTCGGTACCGTTTTCGAAACGAACCAAAAAAATCAGTATCGTTTTCGAACCCAACCAAAAAAGCGATACCGTTTTCGAACCGAACCAAAAAAATCGATATCGTTTTCAAATCGAATCGTTCAAAAAATTGAATGATAACGTTTCTAAATAATCGAATCGAATCGGAACGAATTTTAAAAAAATCCAAAAAATGTCTTAAGAAAATATATATTTTTCTTAATAAAAATTGAATGTTACACAAGAGTTCAATTCTCCTACAGAATTTAGTAAGAACGGTAACCTGGAAGGCTTACAAAAATTCAATATTATATCAAACATTATGCGAAGAAGCTATGTTGTAATCAAGGTGTGGAAAACCAGATGTGAAGTAATGAGCTAGCCATTTGTGGATGAGAGTACCGAATGGCCGCCATCTTGTTTCGGAAGTGGTGGTTGATTTCTGCCAGTGCTGAACAGATCCTTGAAGCGCCCGGTATGTAGTCGCGAGTTCCTCTCAAGCCATACTATGTAGACGAGTGCTTGCCAAGTAAGTTGTGCCCCCAATAACCGAGTTTTGCAAGTCCATAAAGCTCTTCCGGGAGAGCTTTTGCTGAATCTCGTAAACAACATTTCCATAAATGATTCTTGATGGCTTCAGGCTTAGCTTTGTCCCCTAAAGTTTCGAAATTTCTTGGGTTTGTGTAATGAAACGGAGCATACATATGCAGACACAGAGCTTACCAACGCTTAAGATAATGCAGCGGTGATGCTGGTTGAGGAGAGGTGGCGATCACTGTGTTTTATGAGGAAACAGCGGTTCAACATCAGTCAATGAAGAAGATGCAGCGACGAATTCAGCGGATGGAGCACTGAAGACAACGTTCCAAGAATCTCCAATGTCAACTTTCACGGCTTCGTCCTCTTCGTCTTCCTCAACGTTATCGACGAGAAATGGATCTCCGGGAGATGAAGATCGGATCCTCTCCAGTCCCATTGAAACTTCCCTCATGCTCGGTCGTTTCTTCCCTTTCAGGTTTAGACACTTCCTCGCAAGCTTTGCAACCGCCATTACTTGTTCGAGCTTAGAATGCTCTTTGATTCGGCCATCGACCATATCATCGAGTCTCTTCTCTTTCATGGCTTCAATGAAATGAGCTGCCAATCCCCTGTTCTCTTCGGACCTCACATCGGAAACTGCCTTTTCACCAGTTATGAGCTCCGCAAGCACGACTCCGAAACTATAAACGTCGCTTTTGTCTGTAAAATGGCTCGACTGGAAGTACTCGGGATCAAGATATCCAAAAGTACCTGCGACCAGTGTTGTCACATGGGTTTGATCTATGGTAACGGATCTCGAAGTGCCGAAATCAGAAACTTTCGATCGGTATTTCTCATCCAACAATATGTTTGAGGATTTGATGTCTCTATGAAAAATAGGACAAGACGCGGCAGAGTGCAAGTAAGAAAGAGCTCCAGCAATCTCAACGGTGATACGTAATCTCTCCTCCCAAGTCATCGTGTAATCGTCAGATCCATCGTGAAGATGCTCAAAAAGGTTCCCATTGGAAATAAACTCGTAAACCAGGAGAGGAACATCCGTCTCAAGACAACATCCCAAGAGTTTGACGATGTTCCTATGGTTAATCTGGGAGAGAATGACGACCTCGTTGATGAACTCTTCGAGTTTGTCTTTGTCCACGGCTTTGGATTTCTTGACTGCAATGATTCTGCCATCGAGAAGCATTCCCTTGTAGACAGTGCCTTGGCCGCCCTGTCCCAGCACCCTGTCTTTGCTGAAGTTTTCGGTTGCCTTCTCCAACTCTTTAGAGCTGAATATTTTCGTCTTCTCGACGTTTCCTTCCATCGTCGAAGTCAGTTGTTGCTGCAACAACAACCCTCCATTGCGCTCGAAGAACTTCTTCTTGCGGCTTATCTCCTTCCTCTTCTTAATGAATTTGTACAGCCAATACATTCCAGCCACCAAGAGCAACAACCCGAAGCCCGAACTAATCCCTGCACCCCCACAACGAACAAAAGTTTGACAGTCAACTAACAAGTAAGGGTATACAAGTGTGTTGATTCAGACATACAAATGGTCAGAGTTCAGTTCAATAACTCGCCTACAATAGCTGGCGATATCTTTTTCTGCACACATTTGTAACTTCCGCGAGTATTCACACAAGTAGAGCCATCTCCACATGGGGAAGGTTTTTTGGAACATTCATCAATATCTACTCACAAAGAGACAAATAAAAGGATGAGATATGGATAATCGATGTATTTATATGGGACTTTAGGTTGAAAATGTGGGGATAAAAATAAGAAGGAAGCACTTGCCTCTGCATCCTCCGGGAAGGTATGGGTTCCCCCTGTAACCGCTTATGCAACCACAGCTTGCGTAGCTGATGCCGGAAAGATGTGCATATCTGCAGTGACAGTTTTCTCGGGTTTCGCTTGTTGTAATGTAGCCGCGTGTTGAATTCAGACAGTTCGAGGGGGCGGAAAGATCCATGAACGGAATGTACCAGTAAAGCCGTAACGAAGAAGAAGAAGATCCATTAGCAAGAAACGCACGTGGTTCTCTTACAGCTGACGAGGAATATGTCCGGTCTGTCAAGAAGGCAACTCTGCACCCTTCCCCTGTAGAGTTGGTTCCGTCCATGTTCTCTGTTCTAACACCAATCACTTGTAGAGATCCACCTGATGGAGCTGCTGCCTCGCAATATCCGTAACCGCGATTCTTACTTCCACGGTCACAAGTAGACTGGCATCCAATGATTCTTGGCTCCACGTCCGTCATAAACGCTTTGATGTCGCAACCCATTGCCACGAGTTTATTACCGTAGCCCACAAAGAAAGGACTGCCTGTCAAGTTCAAAAGAGATCCAACATCCTCTCGGCCCGAACACCCCGACGATGCGATCGGACTCGTGATGGAAACCGTCAAATCACTGGATGCGAGTCGCACGTAATTTGGTATATTCACAACTTGCTTGTTGATACCGGGAAGGAACGGGACAAGCCCCCCCGAGGTGCTTTTGTTGCACGTAATCTCAAACCACTTGTTGAGGTAACATCCTTTTCCGATGCCAAAGGGATACGGAATGGTGATATCTCCACAGCGGCTTTGGCAAGAGCTCGAGATGGTGAGATACTGATCCGTGTTTTCTTCTTCTGCTGCTGAAGAATGAAAGATCTGCGGGAGGATTAGCAGAGGGAGGAGAAGAAGAAGCGTCCAGATCGAGTGATTCTCGCTCCTGTTCATGTTTTTTTTTTTTTTTGGGTGCCACGTCTAAGTCTGATTTCTTCCGGAAGGCGGAGAGCTTTTTGTAAGGACGGGAAGCGGAGGCCTCCGTCTACTTCGACTGAGCTCCGACCCCACAGATGTCGGCATCTTCGAAACTTCGTTTGTTGATTGAAATTAATTTCCAGATACGGACAGAGGTTTCACTGTTAATCCAACTCAGCTTTCCGCCGTGCATGGTCAAAGGGGGAGGCTGCGGAGGAAGAAAGGGGCCCACCCCAAGCCTCTAATCTTGTAAATCGGGGGCTCCGGGGTAGAGACACGCACACAGAAAGAGGAGAGGATAGAAAAAAAAAAAGAATATTTTATGAGCACAAGATAAGATGTCATTGGTGGATCTTTTAATAATTAATAATGATATCAAACGAAACTCATACAATGTTATTTGATATATAATAATGACGTCAGATGGTAACATAAAAAGTTAACGATGCTTGGCTTGGTTGATATGAATTTTTTCTAGTCCAAGGTGAAGAGGGAAGTAGTGAATTTTTCCATTCCAGATGATTCTTTTTTAATAGTCCATAAGATTAGTGTTTCCAATTATGAATTGATACCTTTAAATCTTGTACATTCACACTATGCGAAGTGGTAAAGAGATGATCTCATGACAGGGTTTAAATTGCCCTCGAGTGCAAATTCCACGGAAACGATATTTGCGGATAGCTAGCTATTCAAAGCTATTTAAACAGTTGCCTTTGCGAATATAATTACTATTTCGAGTTGATTTTGCTCGGGTGGTTGCTATGGAGTAAACCATTACATTCCAGTCGGATCCAAAGGTAAGTAATAGTTTGATCAGTAGCAGGCCTAAAATAATTTATGAAAAAAGGCAAAACAATTTTAATATTTTAAATACAGGGATATTTAACATTTTTATTTAAAAAATTATAAAACTTAAAAAGAAATTTAACATTTTTTGATCAAAACAATGGGAATACTTGTATCAAATCTTTAGGGATCCTTCAGGCGTGAAGCCAAGAACACCTTACCATTGGTTTCACGTAAGCCAACGAAAAGTTTTCACTTCATAAAACTGTGAAACCTTCGGTGATGACATAAAAAATGTGACATTATAACTAGAGCTGAATGTTTGGTTCGATTTTAGTGTCCATTCGGTTCGTAACGACATCATTATATGAATACGAAATAAGTGTCAAACCATTATATTACATATTATTTGGTGAATAATTCGGATTTTGATTCGTTTGTTTCGATATTTGTACAGTCCGATTCGGAAACGGTTTATCCGGTTCTATACAAAGTTCGGATCAAAACTACATTCCCAGAGGGGGGGGACCCCATTTTAGGCCAGCATCTCTTTTGGTAATGTAGAAAAAAACGCTATGCATTCTTGAACTTTTATGTCCTTCTTGTGCAGGCACTTTGGTCTGCGGACTTTATTCACTGCGCTGTGGGGATTGTAAGTGAAGGCTGCGGTTGCAGAGCTTGCGAAGAGGTGTCTAAGCCTAAAAGGAAAGAAGAGACCTGCCACGAGAGAAGCTTTGCTCGTAGAAGAAGATGAAGCCATGGAAATCAGCATAGACGATTCTTGGAGAGTTAGCATTAGTGCTGCAGCCTCAGCCCTTGCTGAGCTCCTGGCTTCACCTCAAACATGGCGATGGAGAGAGGCCCAAGACACTGCACATCTGCAGTGGACTGGCATGTAAAGAGCAGAAGATCCGATTGTTCAATGTTCATCATCACCCATCAGAGAATTCATGTTGTTCAAACTCATAATGTTTCGTATGCAATACACACAAATGAATCTGGAATGGGCTCCCTCTGCTGTATTGAAACATTGTTGTATATCATTTCATCACGCAATACACACAAATTTGTGCAGAGAGAGAGAAGGAAAAAGAATGGCCGTTCAAAGAACAATGCTTTTCAGCTTTGGCTGAAACCCTATATAAAAAAAAAAGCTTCAGAAATCTACAAAAATTTCAGCTTTCCTTTGGTGATGGTGGTGTGGGCACGTTCAAGCTGGCACATTGCCTTGTCTTTACCAGAGAGACCGGCACACGAGTGCATCGAGCCTAAGGTGACGGCGAAATAGAGATAAACGGTGCAGAGGAATGCCAGAAGAGCCAGAGCCGTCAAGAGGAACCGATGCCTCTGGACGACCGTGGAACAGCTTCCCAACTCATCCCACTGTTTCTTCAGAGACTGAGGCTTTCTCACAGGCGAAGACACGACCGCGTCAAGAACCATGGCTCCTGTACCAGTGATGGCGACTGCAAATCGCACATTGAGTTTGGGATTCATAGCAGAAAAAACCAAAGCCCCTGCGAGAAAGGAGGGGTCTTGACGAGAGATCCAAAGGGGTTGGAGGTAAATTTCGAGCTGTTTCATCATGAAACAACCATACGAGAAATCCAAAGATGAAAATGCCCGATTAAAGATGGCGCTTTGATCTAATCCCTACGAAATTTGCCGATGTAAAAAAGGACAGATTTTTCTGCGATAATGCTGAAAAGCTGAGCACCATCTACCGGAAGAGAGAGCGGAGCTAAAAACCCAAATCTCTAATCATCGGAATAATGTTTCCATTTCCCAAAACAATTTCCGATGGACATGGGGCGGAAAATCCGCGAAGAAATTCAAAAGCTCGACCGAAATCGACAAATCAATGGCGATGAGATCCAAACCCTGTCATGGAAACACCTTCACAGATCGAAACAGGCAAAAGAAGAGAAGAAGAAACGAACCAGTGAAACAGAAGAGCTCACGACGACCAGATAAGGATCTGAGGAAGAACAGCTAATCCCGGTTCCGACACCGGAAAATCTCGCCGGAATTCTCCTCCGCTTTTCCGAATCTATACAATCTTTCCTTCGTCGGGTTACGGCCCGCGAGCGATGTCGATTGGCGGAGTACGCGGTATTCGTCACATAACCGAAAAAGAATTACAGATTCCGCGGGACGAGAGAAGAAACAAACAACGAAAGCGTGTTTTGGTATGGTTGCACTTTTTGTGCGGTCTTATTATATATAGAGTGCTGGACATGTTGGGCTGTTCCTCCTCTCATTAGATGGCTTCTTTGGGAAATGCTGACTCTTGAAGCATTCAAAGGACGTGTGAAATTATAATACCCCAGTCGAATCAAGAAACCGAGGAAGGAAAGCGGGAGGAACGCCAGCGAAAGATATCGGAGGAAGGAATGGCATTATACGAATTCGTTATCAATTATATGTATTTTAAAACTTTTGTGTGTATATATATATATGATTTTAATTACTAATTAAAATCATAAATTTTACAAAAAATCTCAGTAAAGTACACATTTTTACAAAAACCAGATCAACTACGGTACCACGTGGAAGTTTCGGAATTCGCTTTGGGTTCGGGATGAGAATGTATCGGTTCAGTTTTTTCGGTTTTACAAAAATAGATACCAAACAGTTTTTATATTATGTTTGGTTCGGTTCGATTCCAGTTTTTAATTAAAAAAAAGATAGATTTTTTAAAAAAAAAAATTTATTTTTTTGGGTTTTTTAAAATTCGGTTCGGTTCGGTTTCAAAAAGTTCGGTTTGCTAAAAATAATACCATTTGAAAATTTAAAACGGTTTGGATCGAGAAAAATACCGTATTTTTCAGTTTGGCTAGGTTTGGTTCTAAAAAACCGAACCGAAATGTCCCCTACGGTACAATACAATATTTTGGAAGTCATTGCGACCTTTATAATTTCAACTGAAAATTGGGAAAAAAAAAGTATGATTTTTTTTTTAATTTTAAAATTGGTATGTATATTAATATGGGAATCAGTAACAAATCTTGAAATCTGTATAAACACTGCGTGCAGACAGAGTTCTTCTACATGGTTGATGGTACATGAAGAGGTGGCAAAAAGGCAAAACTAGGAAGACCACCAGTTCTTGACACTCTCCGACAGCAAAAATTGACAAGAAACAAGACACTTTAAGTATTGAACACACTCCTCCTGTCCTGTGTATGATTTCGTCATATGCAAAACACAGACATTGTATAGATATGAGAGAAAGAATGGTGGGACAAGAATGTTCAAGGCTTTTTCACTGCCACTCTATAAGAATTTCAGCTTCCCTTTGGAGACGGTGGAATGGGCATGCTCAAGTTGACACATTGCCTTGTCTTTTCCGGTCAATCCAGTGCAAGAATGCCG
>NW_010964598.1:1330701-1340567 GCF_000463585.1 Tarenaya hassleriana | reverse complement strand
TGCCGAGCACCTAAGGTGACGGCGAAGTAGATGTAAACGGTGCAAAGGAATGCCAAAAGGGTGAGGGCCGTTAGGAGAAACCGATGCCTCTGGACAACCGTAGAACAGCTTCCCAACTCATACTGCCTCCTCAGAGATTGAGACCTTCTCACGGGAGACGATACGATCCCATCGTGAACCATGGTTCCGGGAAACGATTCCAACCTGCAATGGCACAAGAATTTGAGATTCTTTCGTAACATTTGTGCAAAAATGACCCAAGCTTCTGTAAGAAAGTGAGGCTTTGGGAAGGAGATCCAAACGGGTACAAGATATCTGGTTAACTGTTGCATAAGAAAACATTCATACATTTGACTGCCACGACAGCTGAATTTCAAGATCAAAGCCACCAATACAAAGCAACACACGAAACGGCAAAATGCTTCAGAAATGAAACGATGAAGCCTTGATCTATTCCCACGAGGGTTACTACCGATCTAAAAAGGATAGATTTTTCAATGGCAAATCTAAAAAGCTAGGCTGTTTTTCACTGAAAGAGAGAGAACAGAACTAGAAATCCAATCTCTAATTATCGCAATGTTTCCGAAACCAAAACAATGGCCAGGGTACATGAAAGAAGTAAATCCGCGAATAAATTCTAAAATCAACCATAATCGACGACTAATGACGAAGAAATTCAACGGCGAGAACCAACGAAACACAAAGACATTCTCATCAGGACGAAATCCACACAGATCGAAGCAGAAAACGAAGAGCATGAAAGACGAACCAGTGTAACAGAAGAGATCACGATCAACTAGAGATCCGAAGAACATCAGCTGATTCGGTCTCCTCCGACACCCAAAAACCGACAAAAACAACCTTAAATCTCGCCGGGATTCTCCTCCACTGAACTGGTCCTCTTACCTTACCTCCGTTTCCGAGTGAAGATCTCTCTCCTTCGCTGCCACGCCTCGAGACAAGAACACGAACGAAGATCCTCATATTGGGCCTCCTGTAGGCCCATTAGACTTATGTGGGCCCAGTGGGCATTAGTTGGGTTTATCTCCATTTGAATTGTTGCGTTTGGAGAAAGCCCTTGCCAGAGTTTCCTTTTTCTGCTCGTAAAAGTCCCTATAATACAGCGAGAATCAGATAAATTGAAGGAATCGGTCTTCGAAGGAAAAAGAAAGCTTTAGGTTTGATCGAGAGCGAGGTATGTTTTCGTTATTCCTCTTCTGATCAATCCCTGGATGTTTCTTCTCTCCAATTCAGATTGGCAAGTTTTATCTCGTCTCGAAGCATGTCAAAGATTAGCTTAATCGATTCTTGTTCTAGGGTTCTAAAGCTTATTCTTCGTGTTTCTAGAGATGTGTTGATTTTCAGTTGTAATTGATTGTCTTCGCCAAATTTGATTGCCGGATCATTGAAATTTTCGCAACCCATGTAGGAGAAATTGGTTAATTTTATATCCGCGCAGCTAAATCCGATTAATTTTACTGCCCACGCAGAAAAACGATTTTGTTGCGATCTATATTGAGACATCAGGGTTCTGGGTCATGATTAGCCAGTGATTAGATTACTTGAGAACTGATTGTTTTGCCTCTACTTTCTTGTTTCTGAATTGTCATACCCAGCAGTTGAGTATTAAATCAGGGCTTTGATCTTGGAGGAAAAAGAGGATGTGGGCAGCTTCTTGTCTTGCGTCGTGCTGTGCGGCTTGTGCATGTGATGCCTGCCGTACTGTGGTTTCGGGCATAAGCCGTCGTTCTGCTAGAATTGCGTACTGTGGGCTATTTGCACTTTCTCTGATCGTTTCATGGATTCTCCGTGAAGTTGCTGCTCCTCTCATGGAGAAGCTCCCATGTGAGTTTTTCCCTATGCCCTTGTAGTTGTTTCTGAATGCTGTCTAGTGAGGTATGTCGATCCATGGGGCTAAGAAACTTATGTTCTAATTGTGCAGGGATAAACCATTTTCATAAGACGCCTGACAGAGAATGGTTTGAGACAGATGCAGTGCTACGTGTTAGCTTGGGGAATTTTATCTTCTTCACTGTTTTGTCAGTCATGATGGTTGGCGTGAAAAATCAGAAAGACCCTCGTGATGGTATACACCATGGTGGGTGGATGATGAAAGTAATCTGTTGGTGCATTCTGGTCATCTTCATGTTCTTCCTTCCAAATGAGATTATCAGCTTTTACGGTAAGTTCCATTGATCATTGCTTGTATTCTCAAGAATTAGACTTTTCCTTTTCAAGTGACCAATGAGTCTTTGAGCTTAAGACTAATGATAATTGTCATCTTGCAGAGTCAATCTCAAAATTTGGTGCTGGACTTTTTCTTCTTGTTCAAGTTGTGCTTCTTTTGGATTTTGTTCATGGATGGAATGACACATGGGTTGGATATGATGAGCAGTTCTGGTTAGTCGACCTACTAATGATCTTATACTTCTTGATTCTCGCATCTGATAATCTAAGTACTAATATTTCATTGTTCTATTACGTTTATATAGGTATGTTGCATTGCTCGTTGTTTCTCTCGTCTGTTATCTGGCAACATTTGTCTTCTCCGGGCTTCTCTTCCACTGGTTTACACCATCTGGACACGACTGTGGACTCAACACCTTTTTTATTGTCATGACTTTGATCTTTGTGTTTGTGTTTGCAGTAGTAGTTTTGCATCCCACGGTAAGTTTGATTTCTTCTTCGCTTTTGCATATAAGATTATTTAGTTGTGTTAATTTTATTCTCATTTGGAATAACCTCGTTTTACAGGTCGGTGGTAGCATTCTACCAGCATCAGTTATATCCATGTATTGCATGTACCTCTGCTACAGTGGACTTGCAAGTGAACCTCGGGATTACGAGTGCAATGGCCTCCACAAGCACGCCAAAGCTGTTTCGACGGGGACCATGACCATTGGCCTCCTCACTACTGTTCTATCCGTCGTTTATTCTGCTGTCCGTGCTGGATCTTCCACCACTCTTCTATCCCCTCCCAGTTCCCCTCGTGCTGGTATGTTTCATCCGAACCCTTCCAATCACGTTTTACCGAGCAAAACAACCATACCCATGATTTATAGCTCAAGAAGTTTTCGAGTTTCTTAACAAAGTTTGTTCTTGGTGAAGGTTCGGAGAAGCCACTCCTTCCACTAGACGGGAAGGCAGAAGAGAAGGAAGATAAAGAGAAGTCGAAACCTGTGACCTACTCTTACGCCTTTTTCCACATCATCTTCTCCCTTGCTAGCATGTACTCGGCCATGCTTCTAACCGGGTGGTCGACCTCAGTTGGTGAGAGTGGGAGATTGGTGGACGTAGGGTGGCCATCCGTCTGGGTCCGGATTGTGACCGGCTGGGCCACTGCCGCTCTCTACATCTGGTCCCTTGTCGCCCCTATCCTCTTCCCCGACCGCGAGTTCTAAGCTCCTATAGATTTCCCTATGAAACTGAAAACGTTCAATAACGTTGAATTTGTATATTTGGGTGTGATTTTACGGTTTTAGAACTGGACTCAGTGGTCATTATGCTTCCCGTTGATGACTTGTTCCAGTGTGAGACATGTATGGCTTAATATATGTCTCCTACTTCCATGTCTCCGAAATATTTGTAAAATGTTTAAATATAATTTACCTACGCTTTTGCATTTTATGATTTTACATTTCTGTACATAAACTAGGTGTAGGTAACATATTCGGGTAAATCATATTTGAATTCCGCTATTTCAATTTTAGAAACATTTGTTTTTATATTGGTTTCGATTTTAATTTGTTTCGGCTTTATTTCGAATTGGATTCTGATCTTAACTTTTATTGTTAAAAAAATTCTTTTTTTTTCTTATTGGTTTTGGTTTTTATTTTAAAAACTATAAACAAGTAATTTTGGGATAAGCTAAAAAAATTACCAACTATCTTACATTATATATCAATTTGATTTTTTAATAAAAAATTAGTAATTGAAATATTATATAGTATATAATTTATATATAAAATTATTATATAAGATATAATATCTATTTTTTAAATAAATAATATTTTTGTATGTAATATTGTATAAATTTACGAAATTTTATATGTAAAATATAATTTTTTTTAATAATTTAGATTGTTGATGCTTTTTTGTTTTAGATTTTTTATAATAAATTTAAAATGAAATATATTTTTGAATAATTTATATAGTTAGATGTTTTTTTTAAAATTAATAGTTGATAATTTTTTAATAACAATTTTGAATTTAAAATAGATAATTTTTGTGGTTTAAGTAGGATATTTGGTATTTTTTTAGTTTATCTCATTAAATTTTATATCAAAATTTGATTTTGTTACAATTATTTACAATATTAATTATTCACTTCCACCTTACCATAGATCATTACTTTTTCTTACCATAAACCAATTTGGTTTTATGACCGGAACGCCTATCATGAAAACAATATTTCTCATTCGTAACTTAATAGAAAAGTTTCGAGATATGAAAAAAGATTTATATATGGTATTTATCGATCTCGAAAAAGCTTTCGAAAAAGCTTATGATTGAGTATTAATAGATGTTTTATGGTGGGTATTAGAGTGTGGAGGAATATTGGTGGTGAGATACATACAAATATTGAATGACATGTATGAAGGTGCGACCACTAGTGTCCGAATAGTAGGGGTAACACACGAGACTTTCTCATCTCGATAGGGTTGCACTAAGGATTCGCTTTAAGCTCGTATCTCTTCATGTTAGTCATGGACGAATGGACTAGGGATATACAGAAAGAAGTATCGTGGTGTATGATGTTTGCGGACGATATCGTGTTAATAGATGAGTCCAGACAAGGAATAAATAGACAATTAGAGTTATGGAGGAGTACATTAGAACTAAGAGTTTTAGGTCTAGTAGAACGAAAACCGAGTACATGCATTGCGATTTTAATAGAAGGTGTACTAGTGATATAGGAATTAACTTGCAAGGAGGATTAGTACCTCAAAATCCACATTTTAAATATCTTGGTTTAATCCTCCAAAAGGATGAAGTTGCGACGAAGATGTTAGTCATAGAATAAAAGTGGGATGGATGAATTGGAGGCAAGCCGCGAGGGTCCTTTGCGATCGCAAAATTCCCATACAGTTGATAGAAAAATTCTACCGTACAACCATAAGACCCGCACTGATGTATGGTAGTGAATGTTGGGAGGCAAAAGAATAACATGTGTCCAAAATGTGTGTGGTCGAGACGAGGATGTTGTGATGGATGTGCAGACATACACGGATGGACAGAATTCGGAATAAGAGTATTAGAGAAAAATTAGGAGTCATAACCATAGAAGAAAAATTACGGAAAAATCGTTTAAGGTAGTTTGGACATGTAAAACGTAGATCGTTCGACGCTGCGATTAGAAAATTAGAGAGTACAAGGATATAAGTGAAGAAACGAGGAAGAGTACATCTAGATTTACTTAGGAACGTGTCATTAGGAATGATTTGGATGTGTTGCGAATCTCGAAAGATGTGATGCAAAACCGAAATGAGTGGAAAAAAAGAATTCCAAATAAACTTGGATTTAGGACGACGTTGATATTGACGGTGAGGAGTCATAAATTGATAAATGGGGAAATTGGGAGAGATATTTGTTTGAGCGTGTGTCACGTGCAGGGCACGTGGGGGAAGTTCTTGCCGCGGCTTAAATCCGAAACGCTGGGGGTGGTGATAGGGACTGTTTGCTACAGTCGGCACGGCACTCGTGTGGCTTCGCTATCGATCCCTTGACACCGCTTGTTTTCTAGGTCTCTCTATTCCCTCGCCGAATCTCCGCCGCCGGTAATATCTCCCGCCAAATCTGTTGACATGAAGCTCACCGTCAAGACTCTCAAGGGCCGTCATTTCGAAATTAGGGTTCAGCCCTCCGACACGGTGAGCCTCCCTCCCCCTCCTCCTCCCATTTTGTTCGTTTCGAACGTGCAAAATAGCAATTTTTATATGTGTAAACAGAAAGCTTTTGATGTCTTCGTATGCTAAAATGCTAAGCTGGGAATCTCTGCAATATACGTTGATGGGTTGCGGCACTAGCATCCTTGATACAGAGTTTCATTCTGAGATATTCCAATTTTGAAGATCTGATTTTTTCCGCAATCGGATGTTCTTTTGATTTTCCATCCAAGTTTTGGGGAACAATAGTTCAAGAAATTATATTGAATATTTGTTGTGAAATGTTTGAGAGATGTCTCAATTGCGGCTCCGATATCCTTTATTTGACATGAATCTCTTTTGGTTTGAATGAGCTATGTTCCTCTGTAAGTTTGTAATTGGTTAAATCTGGGAATTGGTTGTTTGTCCAAAGATAATGGCGGTGAAGAAGAACATTGAAGATTCGCAAGGAAAAGATAATTACCCTTGTGGGCAGCAGTTGCTGATTCACAATGGGAAGGTTTTGAAAGATGAAACTACATTGGCGGAGAATAAGGTCACTGAGGAAGGTTTCCTCGTCGTCATGCTTAGCAAGGTACTTTATTAGTTTCTTCAGGGAGCTTAATATCTACAATGTTGCTTGTTATTTTGTTATCTCTTTAATCAGTCTTATTTCCACTTGCTATGAGGTGCATGCTTATGGAAAAATGGATAGTTCATAAGATGCTTTAAGCATCCTGGGTATGTTTACTGAGAATCCAGTTGCATTGCATATACCATCGCATGAGATTCGATTTAGTTCCCCATTACTACGTACAGGAAAAACAATTTATGCCTTAAACAAGCAAGCACGATTCTACCAGGTAATGTATGGGATCATCCGGTTGAAGCTTTAGATAAGTGAATTATAAGATAATTGAGTCTGTTGATGTTAAAGAATATTGCTGGAGAACTTAAAAAGCTCCCCAATTGTGGGTATTTTGGTTGAATACCACAAGATAACAAGTTGAAGAACTGGTGTCTTTGGATGTATGTTGCTTTATATTTCAGTTTGTGGTTGTTTTCTCCATATGAACAATTAGAGATAGAGTTTAGCCATTACATTCGTTGATAATTTTTTTGCCTGTCTGTATCTAATTTGTAGAGCAAAACTGCCGGGTCAGCTGGAACCTCTTCTGCTCAGGTAGCTTTACTCTTTTTTCTTCATTTTTTTTTTGTGCAATACTTGGTTTGTCTGATTTTTCTGAATTAAAAACTCTTCTTTTAAATCACAGCCTGCTTATACTGCTTCTTCTACCAAGGTAACTTTAATGCGAATCTAATGTTGTTCGGGAGATATTCTATCAGCATCTTGTTGCATGCATCTATTGTTTAATACAAGCTTGGTTTGACAAACCAGCCTGCAGCTCCACCAGCAAGCCAGCCTACATCTGTACCAGCTTTGAATCCTACTCCTGCTCAGGAACAAACAGCGTAAGTTTTATGATTAAGCTGAGAAGTTTCATTGGAAAAGGATGAGTTTCTCTCTTCTCCTGTTTTTTCCATTTTCTTTTACAAGTGCCGGCTTCTGTATCTTTCATGGTTTTTGGAGATCTGTCCAAGCCGACCTTTTGTATATGTTTTCCTTAGGGTTCTATTTTATACATATGATCTACACCATTTAATCCCATGCTGCAGGGCTCCAACTGACACCTATGGTCAAGCTGCTTCAACTTTAGTTAGTGGTAGTAATCTTGAGCAAATGGTACAACAAATAATGGAAATGGGTGGCGGTAGCTGGGATAAAGAGACAGTTACTCGTGCCCTTCGTGCTGCTTACAACAACCCTGAGAGAGCAGTCGATTACCTGTACTCTGTATGCCTCATATCTCTATTGCTCCCTTAATGTTCACCATCAAATGAAGCTGATGAACTTTGGTTTACTTTCAGGGAATTCCTGAAACGGCTGAGGTAGCTGTGCCAGTGGCTGGATCAGCTGCAGCCCCTGTTGCTCCTCCCTCTGGAGGGCCTAATGCATCCCCTTTGAATATGTTTCCTCAGGTAAGAACTTGGTGCTTTTACTGCCCACAAGAGTTGATGGATGCTGATTTCCTTTATCGTGCTATGGCTTAATCTTCCCAGGAAGCGGTTTCTGCTGCCGGAGTTGGTGATCTTGGAACACTTGAATTTCTTAGAAACAATGACCAGGTTTTAATTCTACTTGGCTTCATATGACGATGTTGATCTCTCACTATAATCATGCCATTACCTGAATGAATGATGATCTGACAGATGACATATGTATTTGTTAGAATTTTATTTTACGCTTTTCATGGAGGTGTCTTTGTGTCCAGCTGTTTCTTGTAGTATCGCAGTCAGTTGCTTTATCTTCTGCGTATTTCATCTATGCATTCATCTTTTGCTATTCCTTTTGTTGTAGTTCCAACAATTGCGCTCCATGGTTCATTCAAATCCTCAAATTCTTCAGGTTGGGGAAGCTTGATTTTTCTTTACTCTGTTCTTTTGGCTTGTAGCTTATTTAGCAAAACTGTTTTTGCCTTGGTTACAGCCCATGCTTCAGGAGCTCGGAAAGCAGAATCCCCAACTTCTCAGACTAATTCAAGAGAACCAGGCAGAGTTTCTTCAGTTGCTAAACGAGCCCTATGAAGGGTCTGATGGGTGAGGGTTCTTCTCTAAGTAGGCCGTCTTTTTTGCCGGCTTAATCTATCAATGGGGTTGCATTGTACCTGCATGATTTTTTCTCTCCTGAACTATGTTTATGTGATTTTCTAAACTCATAAATACTGATTATCAAAGTTTAAACCTTCAGGGATGCAGATATTTTCGATCAACAAGAGCAAGAAATGCCTCACGCCATTAATGTCACCCCTGCAGAACAAGAATCGATTCAACGGGTACTCACCCTATCCCTGTTAAAAAAAACTATCTATTTTCCTCCAGCATCTTTCTAACCTAATTGGCATGCATCTCTTTCTCATCCTTTTAACAGCTCGAAGCAATGGGATTTGATAGAGCCCTAGTAATCGAAGCCTTCCTTGCTTGTGACCGCAACGAGGAACTGGCAGCCAATTACCTCCTCGAAAACTCTGGAGATTTTGAGGACTGAGTGAGTGCTCCTGTCTAAGAAAAACAAGTTTTGGCCCTTTTAGCCGAGAACCCGTTCATTTACTCCAGTCGGGTCAAGCTCCACTCCGGTTAAACATTATATTTCCGTCTCTCCACGTTTCATGGTACGTTTTTATCTTTCGAGAATGATGTGTGTTATCGGTTTCTGGTTATAGGCTTTGCGAAATTCTCATTGTTTTCCCCCATTGGACCCGCTTTTCTTTCCGATATTTTACTTCCGAATTCATGAGAATCTAACAGGTTGGCTGTGTATCCGTGAACATTTATTATGGTTGTGATTTTTATGTCTAAAAGGAGCGAGAGAAAAAGTGTCGGATCACATTATTCTTGATGGTAAAAGTATTAAGGTGTTCGAAGTTGGTCCTATGTTATTACCATCGTGATCTGTTCACGGACTTCAACTCCGGCTTGTGTGGTCTTATCCCTCCGACATGATCCGTTCCTAGTCACGCTACTACCTACGAATCGCATGCACATTATCCTGGCCTGGTTTTGAAAACTATGCCGGTTTGAGAGATTAACTTGATGGGAACCGTAGATTTGTGCGACATACCAATCGGTTTAGGGAAGCTAACCGGGTAAACCGGATCACTCGTGATCGTGGTGGAATCTTCTTTCGTAGCCAGTAACAGAAAAGAATCAGCAAAAACAAAAGTGAATTAAGTCTGTAGAATCTAAAAAATAAAAGCATGTTAAATTACCGGATATTCTGAATTTTTAAAAGCATTGTCTTTCTTGATTTGGGATCGATAGTAATCATATAAATTACATATATATAGATATATGAAATTATGCTTGGTTTTCTGCCTAGACGTCTACGTTTATTGATAAATATATTAAAAAAATAAAAAAGAAAAAGGATTTAAAGGGGGAGAG
>NW_010964598.1:1319568-1330337 GCF_000463585.1 Tarenaya hassleriana | reverse complement strand
GAAAAATATATTAAAAAAAAAAAAAAAAAAAAGGATTAAAAGGGGGAAAGGAAAAAAAAAAAAAAAAAAAAAAGAAGCTGAAGTGGCGGGATTCCCGGGACAGGAAAGGCTCCTCTCTCCCATTTGAGCGGCGATCCGATTGCATCGCTCTCCCTCTCTCTATCTCTCTGCCATTTTCTTTTCGATAACTTTCTCGGGAAATTTTTGGATAGAAAGTGCCAGCGAGAAAGATCAGAAGAAACATTACGATCGTCATCAAGTATCTTCATCCCCACGATATCTCTTTCCTTTTCCATCACTCTTCTCTTTAATCATTTTCCTTCTGTTTCCCTCACTTTTTCTGATTTTTTTCCCGTGAACGTCTTCTTTTTCCCGGTGCGATGAATTCTCCCCCCGCATTTTTCGGGATTTTTTTGTATATTTATTTGTTACGATTACGACGAGATTACGTAGTTTGAATTTTTTTTCCTTTATTATTTTTGTAGATGCGTTTTATTGAGATTAGGACTCCCGCATCTGTTCTCAGCTGCATCCGCGTTGTCTCCGCCGAATTCCAGGTAATCTCCGATTCTCCTTTTATTTTTTTTGTTGTGTTCTTTTTTACCGGTAAAAGCTTATTCCAAAAGCATGGTCTCTCTTTTAGCGCTTTTCGTACTTGGTGCTCTCCGAAGCCACACATGAGCTTCTGAATTCGTGATTTCATGGTCCTATATGTAAGTCAACTGCCATTGAATTTATCGTTGTTTTTTAATTTGAAGGTACATTTTATAGTTTTGTTGTGGAATTCGGATTTTGGATGGTTTAAAAACATGTTTCTCGTCTGGTTTATGGATTGATGCTTTAGGTTTGGAGGAAGCAACGGGTTAGTTCTGTTTGGCACTGATTCTACTGAGCAAGGATCTGAAAGATGGACAAGAAGAAATATCCGATTGGACCGGAGCATTACACCCTTTATGAGTCTGTGGGACAGGGTGTCAGTGCTTCCGTGCATCGTGCTTTATGCATACCATTCAATGAAATTGTGGCAGTCAAGATTCTCGATTTCGAACGTGATAACTGCGACCTGGTGATTCTCCTGTTGCTTGTTTTGCTCTCTGATTAAGGATGGTTTCGTCATGTGGTGGCTCATCGTATATATTTCGCCTTTATGTGTTTTCTTGCAGAACAACATTTCTCGTGAAGCACAAACGATGATGCTGATAGACCATCCCAATGTGTTGAAATCACATTGCTCCTTTGTTAGTGATCACAACTTGTGGGTTGTCATGCCATACATGTCTGGTGGTTCTTGTCTTCACATACTAAAAGCTGCATATCAAGATGGTTTTGAGGAGGTTGTTATAGCTACAGTTCTGCGTGAAGCCTTGAAGGGCTTAGAGTATCTCCATCAACATGGCCACATACATCGCGACGTCAAAGTCAGTGATTGATCCTTTCGGATATGCTATGCTTTCAGTTCTCTGCAAATATTTGTTAGATTCATCGTACGTCTTAGTTGCATGATCATCCAAAGTGTTCATTATCAAAACGACAGTGGGGAAGTTATTTGTTATCTCTTTGGATGTCGCAAGACAATGATTCATTCTAACCTCCAGTCAATAGAACTTGTACCTTCATTCTCCTATTATTTGGTCACGATGATCTTATCATGAAGTCTTTTTAGGCTGGTAATATTCTGATTGGTGCTCGAGGTGGAATCAAGTTGGGAGACTTTGGTGTATCTGCCTGCCTCTTTGACTCAGGAGATAGGCAACGGACAAGGAATACATTTGTGGGAACACCTTGCTGGTATGCGCTAATGATCTAACTAGTGCTTGACTCAATTCCTTATTAGTGTGATGTGCATCAACAATGTATCAATTCAGGCTTCATATTCAGGGTCTACTTTTAAATTCTTGTTTTTTGCCAGGATGGCTCCAGAGGTTATGGAGCAACTACATGGTTATGACTTCAAGTTAGTTTATCCCCGTATCCAAAGTTATCTCTTGTGGTCTTTTAATGTTTACTAGGAAGAATAATGGTATGTATGTTTTATTTTTAATCTTCTTTATCAGGGCTGACATATGGTCTTTTGGTATAACCGCTTTGGAGCTTGCTCATGGTCATGCTCCTTTTTCCAAATATCCACCAATGAAGGTTCATAGGCTTATAACTTATGAAATTCAGCATGAAAGATTTGCATAAACTGATCCAATCTAAAGCAAACATGTGGTTCCAGGTTCTGCTTATGACCTTGCAAAATGCACCGCCTGGGCTGGATTATGAAAGAGATAGAAAGTTTTCTAGAGTATGTTCGGTCTGAAAACTTTAATGTTCCGTTTATGTTTTCCACTTGAAACTTTAATGTTCTGATAAGAATGGTAGCCCGTTGTGATTTCAATTTTGCCTCTTTTCGTGGTATCTTCAGTCTTTCAAGCAAATGATTGCCAACTGTCTGGTTAAAGATCCTACCAAGCGCCCTACTGCTAAGAAGTTGCTAAAGCATTCCTTTTTCAAGCAAGCAAGGTCAAGTGATTACATTGCACGGAGACTTCTGGACGGATTGCCAGATCTTGTTGATCGTGTGCAGGCTATAAAGGTTGGACCCATCGAACAAAATACACGGTCCATGGTTATAATGTAAAATCATCCATTGCATCATATAGCCATTATTGATTGGTGCAATGTTTTCCAAATTTAGAGAAAGGAAGAAGATATGCTTGCACAAAAGAAAATGCCAGATGGGGAGAAGGAGGAACTGTCACAGGTCTGTGTTTTCCAGTTCTAACTCTGATTTTTGTCTTATTTGTTCCAAGAAAGAAAAGTTTTCTCTTATTTGATTTTGAATTCCCTGATCTGTTGTTATTTGGTCTTCGGTGTATTTAGCCTTTTAACCTCTTATCGTAGTAACATGCAGAATGAATATAAAAGAGGTATTAGTGGGTGGAATTTCAATCTCGAAGATATGAAAGCCCAGGCATCGCTGGTATAACAATGGTCTCATCAAATCCTAACATAGTCGTCACTATAAGTTCTTATGTCATACATTGACGATTGTATTTTCATCAGATCCAGGACTTTGATGATTGCTTAGCGGAGAACAATTTGGTGGGAAGCTCAAGTTCTTTGCATGCACTAGATTCACAGGATATGCAGCCAGAGACTCAGGTGGCTTCTTGTAGAAACTTTCTTAAATTTATAGATCTCAGAAATGTTTGTTCTTACAAGTTCGGTGCTAGAAATGTTTCCTTTTATCTGTATTATTTATTCAAGGTCATTGATATTTCCTTATAATCTAATCTCTGCAGGAAGATAACGATTATATCGCAAGTAGGCCTCTTCAGCACCTAATCGACAGAAATCTAAGCATGACAAGGTGGGTCTAAATTCTAATTCTTATGACTGGAAACTACTTAAAGCTGAATTTAAGCCTTGACTAAGAATATTATGATTTGTCAGGGTCCGATCAGATAAATCTGATGATGATTCAAGCCTTGCCAGCCCAAGTTATGATAACTATGTCTTTTCTTCTCCTCGTCATGACGATCAATCTGTAAATAATACCAATGTTGGGAGCTTGCATTCAATCCCTGAGAAATCTTCAAATTCTGTATCAGTGCCTTCCAATTCAAGAACAGTGCATTTAGCAGGCAGTGTTGTTTCACCAGATAGAAATTCTGCTCCTACTAGAGGAGAAAGGTTAGTCTTCTAACACATAGGTACTTTGTTTGAGTTTTGTTTGGTTTGAATTTCTAGCTCTTGTTGCTTAACGGTTATATCGCATACTAGACTTTTGAAATCTTCGAACACGCTGGATTTTGATCTTCTTTGATCCCATAAAAGTTAAATCGTGAAGTTCATCTTGCTATCTATTCGCTGACATGTACAGAACCTAAGATTTTGAAATATTTAATTGTTATGTGTGATGTGATCCTTCAGCGATAAAGCACATGATCTGCACCAGAATGTCCCAACCAACAATGGAGTAGTCTCTACACTAGGAGGAGATGGAGTGCTTTCAGAGCTGCCTGCAAAAGTATCTAAACCATCAGGTGAGCATAAACAAATTTGTTTAGTTTATCTTTTGCAGGATTTCTACATGTTTGAATATGGGTCTGTTTGTTGCCTGCTGATCTGTGTGTTGTAATCTAATGAAATGGTATCGGTAGGAGTGCCTGTTGATGAATCTGACGACAAATCAAAGCCACCAGTTGTGCAGCAACGAGGGCGGTTCAAAGTCACTTCGGAAAATCTGGAAATAGAAAAGGTGACTTGGGAGAAAAGTTTTTTTACGTTTCTCCTTTAAGTTGATCAGGTTGGATGGATTCGTATTCACATTATATTTTCAGGTGGTTCCCTCTCCAATCCTGCAAAAGAGTCACAGCATGCAGGTTGGTAGTAGTTCTGAGGTCAGCATATGATCAGCTGTAGATTCAACCATGTCTATTACGTTATCGTTCATCTCGGGTTTTCTTAGGTCAAACACTTTTGGGGTCATGTAGGTGCTCAGCCAACATCCTGCCCTTTCTCTGGCCTCCTCTGTTTCAGGGTCCGATGCCATATCACCAAATCTTTCGAGCTCATACATTTACCAGTTGGTGTATCCTGTTCTCCAGACAAACATTTTGGAAAGGGTACTCCTTTTGCTTTGCTTGGATTCTGCTCTTTTCTTTGTAAATTATTACCAACGGAGCGTTCGTTGCACGTTTTACGCCGTTCCAAACAGGATAACATTCTGCATATGATGAAGCTACTCGCCACTAGAGAATCCACAGGTCGGTTTTTTCATGCAGTTTCTCACTCTTTATCTCTGTGTTTGTTTTCCTCTCCCTATGAGAATTTTCGTTCCGGGTGATTTACATCTCTGTTTCTCCAATGTAGATGGACATCCACTCGACTCAGGAAGCGTGCAACCACCCAGTGTACCTCCTACCGAGAAATCTTTGGTACATTGTCCTTAACGTTCGCTTTCTTCATTCAACAAGCTTGATATGAAACAATGACCTCCTTCTGATTACTCTAATCACCGAGAGTTAATAACACAGAAGTGCTCTTCTGTTAAATCTTCAGCTTGAAGCAGCACATGAAAGGGAGAAAGAGTTGCTCAACGAAGTAACCGATCTCCAGTGGAGGTAAATTCCACAATGCTATTGCTATGACAGTTTCAGTTTTTTGACATTCTCCATTCCATTGTTTCCTTCTCTCCTTAGGCTCATCTGTGCCCAAGAAGAACTTCAGAAATACAAAACGGAACACGCCCAGGTAAATAAAGAAGACTTCACTTTCCTGTTTTCGCAATCTTTTCAACCTTCGGTTCGGAATCCTTAATCCAATGTCCGGATTCAAGGTTTGATTTCTGCTGTCCGGTTACAATGCAACAAAGCCGGAAACAGAGCCTCTGGTCCGACCACCCTGAACATGGGAACCCGAGAAGAGCTGAGGCTATGGAGGCAAAAAGGAAGTTGGGTAATTTCATTACCAATAAATGGGTGTGTTATTATTCTTATTGGAAATGCAAAGTGATATATGAGGCAGAAAACTTATTGGAGGTCTTGTTAGGTTTGTTTCGGGGATTACTACGGTGTCATAATAATTCCATTTTCATTGTTTTATCATTTTGTTACACGACAATGATACAAAAAAGGGTCATGGGAAATGCTTGGCTTTCTGTTATTTAATTTTTTTTTATATGAGATTTTTGTATGCGTGAGCCAAATTTATCGTCACTGGACAAAAGGCATGTAGAGGGCTGTGATCCAGCTGGATTCAATCGTTTGATACTATTTTCTTAAAATCAGAATAATTGAATCGGTGGAAGTGATGGATCAAATTCCAAGCAAAACTCTACAGAAAATTGTAATCGATATGATTTATACAAAAATAAAAAACGATTATCTATAAATAAATAAATAATCGCATAAAAAACATCAACTTTCAACAAACTTCTATATAAATAAATAAACAGAATTTGAAACTTTTATTAAAATATACGAACATAATCATAAACTCACAGATTCAATGACACGTAGCGCCACATCAACTACATGGAAAAACTCCAATTTTTTAAAAATATAAATAAATTATGTATATATATAAATATAATATATATAGATACACATATATAAATATACATACACATACATATACACTCTTATACACATATATATACACATTTATACATATAAATATACATAATACACACACATATATATGTGTATATACAAATATATAAATAATATATATATATATATTAATAAAAATAAAAATAAAAAGATGTAAAATACATACAAACACGTGTATATACACATGCACATAAAATAAATCCAAAGTATTTCTTGTCAGTATAAAGTTCATTTTTTATGGAATATGTTGATGATTTCTTTTTTTTTTTCATTTCGTGTTTTTTTTCTAATATATTTTTAAATTTTTTACGTTCTCTGTTTTGTGATGGCTGCTTTTATAGTTATTTTATTTTTGTTCATTCTCTTGGTATAATGGAAGTGTATACCAAAGAAAATAGCAAATGGAAGAGTATTTTTTTTGTTAAGAGAATTTTTTTATCCTTTTTTTTATAACATTAGGAATCCCGTGACTATCTTCCTTTACAAACGGAGACGAACTGGTCACCACCTGCGCCTAACGGTCCACCGCAGACCTGACCACCAGGCGTGCCTAACGTCCGGACCGTAGTTGGGCTTAGGTGCCTACGGATCAAACTCCAAACCCACGTACATGAGCCTGCAACACACACGTAGGAGGTAAATCAGTCCATTATGACAGACTGGCAGACGAGCAGGTCAGAGTAAGTGAGACAGCGAAAAATCGAACTCCCCACCTCATGGATACTCCCCGCTCACAACCAGCTGACATGGGGGCGAACCCCTTTTTTATCCGTTAATTACAATAAACATTCATTTAAAAGTATGTTCCCTTGAAAATAAGATAGAGTCGTGTTTGAACTTTCTAATTTACAATTTCTAAAAACATTATCAATTATCATTATATGTTGTACAGATATAATTGTATTAAATGATTATATAATGCTTTCAAATACGGAAGAACTTTTAGAATTAGTGATTAAAATGTTAAAATCTATAAAACTTTCTTTTTAGGTATAAACTGGTGTTATTTGGTTTCCACAAAAGTATTAAACAAACAATTATATTTATTTATGAGATGCCCAAATTTGGTTAATACCAATTTTGGCATTACAGAGACAAGTCAGCGTTTTAGACGTGCCACGTCAGTGATCCGTCAACGGATTTTTGGATTAGCTTGGTCAATGGATTTTTCTGGGAGAAAATTGTAGATTGGGTTTTTTTTTTTCCCCGAATACTGTCAAAATTCATGTGAATTTTTTTTAATAAGTGGGCCATTTTTATGGGAAAGAATGAAGCCCATTGAGTTAATGTTATTTAGGCCCATTAAGGCCCAAAACGCAAGTCCACCTGGGGAGTTGGAAACGTTGATGCGTATAAATTATAAAATGCATTCTTAGTCAGAGAATTACTCATCTCCGAACGTGAAGGACTGGTTCCGTGACTCTGCGTCAAGGAAGACGAAGTAGAAGAAGAAGTGGAAGAGAAGCGAGACGAAGTAACACTGAGAGAAACCCTAGAATTTGTTTAGAGGCGGCAGGTTTCGCCGTCGGATCACGACCCGCAAGGTCAGGTCAAGCAGCAGCAAGCCGCTGGAGTCGGGATTCTCCTCCAGATAATGATGCTCGTCCTTCTTAATCTTATTCTCCTCTATACTCTTATATTCTATTTCATTTTACTATTGGAATGATTTTCAACTAGAAATAAAAATTTCAAGTAGAAACTATATATGTCTGCATTCTACAAAAGATGTGATTTCCTCACCAGATCTTACTAACTATCCGGAAATGTTATTATGTGAACCGTTTTATTACATTTATGTGATAAATATTTCTCATCCATACAAAAAAAAATATAAGAAATAACGCCTTTTTTTTGGGGTCCAAGTGAAAACTCAAAGAGTCTTTTTCGATGAGATCGTAGTAGAACAGAAGGCCACGGCATGAGAAGAGTGTGGACCTTACCTTTTATTTATGTTTTTTTTTTTTGAATTATTTTATAAAATTGAAAATTAGGTGAATCTAAGTAACCGAAACATTCAAAACTCTCATAAATAATTAAATATCCCCCATTCCATTTTTCTCCCATCCCCCCCTTCAATGGCGGTCACTCGTCGAGCAATCATTTAGCCAACGCAAAATAGTTCAAAATCTCTCTCTCTCTCCCTCTCCCTCTCCCCGATGACGATGAGTCTGGTGATTGGTGTGCCGGCGGGTTTATCGCTTGTTGGCGATGCTGTTTCGTTGCGCAGTTCGAGGAGACATGGCGGGAAATGTTCGTTACTGATGGTCAATCGGAGAAGGATGGCTCTAGCGGCTCTGATCGAGGCTAGGCCGAGGGAAGACAGAGCTATGGCGGCGGCGGCGGTAACTCCTTCTCCGCCGACGGCGGTTGTGAGGTACCGGCTAACGGATCTCGCCGATGATCTCCAAGCGGAGGCGAGAGCCTTGGCTCGTGCTGTTGATGCTTCTGTTTATTCTCCCAACCTTCTAGCTGCGGAATACGGCTCCAAGCCCATAAAGGTGAGCTACTTCGCCGGTTTTCCCGGTTTTTGATTTTTTCGCATTTCGATTTGAGCGAAGCGAGGTTGAGGGGATTCGGGTGATTTTGGACCTAGGCTTTGAATAGAAGCTTGGAGATTTTGGTAGCTTTGGGTGGGTTCGCGCTGAATTTGGGGATTGATCAAAGAAACGGGAAGCTGCAGCAGAACATGAGGAAGAGAGCAGCTGAGCTGAGACGGATTTTCACTCGTTTGGGTCCTACTTTTGTCAAATTGGGTCAGGGATTGTCCACCCGACCCGACCTCTGCCCACCCGATTATCTCGAAGAGCTTGCAGAGCTTCAGGTTCAGCTTTTTCCCCTGTGAATTTGTTTCACTTACATGTAGATTCCACTTCCAATTGCTCCAGTTATCGTGTAAAAATGGAATAATTGTTAATCATTCATACAAAGTGAAGGTTGCAAAGTTCTAACTCTAAACAACTATTTGCCGGCTTTCAACTTAATGATTTGCTTTTTTGTTGCGGAATGTCTCTAACTTTGTTTTTTTGTTGGTTTGAGTGTACAAGTAGGATGCTTTGCCAACTTTCCCTGATGCAGAGGCATTTTCATGTATCGAGAAAGAGTTGGGTTTGTCTCTCGATTCCATCTTCTCGTCTATCTCTGCAGCACCAATTGCAGCAGCTAGTCTAGGTCAAGTTTACAAAGCCCAGCTGAAGTATTCGGGCCAGGTTGTTGCAGTGAAAGTTCAACGCCCGGGAATAGAAGAAGCCATCGGGCTTGACTTTTATCTCATTAGAGGTGTCGGGACCCTCATAAACAAATATGTAGACTTCATCACGAGCGATGTTGTGGCCCTCATAGATGAATTTGCCGGCCGGGTTTATCAGGAGCTTAATTATGTCCAGGAAGCTCAGAATGCTAGGAGGTTCAAGAAACTGTATGCTGATAAGGCAGATGTTCTTGTACCTGACATATTCTGGGATTATACAAGTCGCAAAGTGCTAACAATGGAGTGGGTTGATGGTACTAAACTGAACGAACAAGATGCCATTGAGAGGCAGGGTTTGAAGGTTTTGGATCTCGTGAACACAGGTATTCAGTGTAGCCTTAGGCAACTCCTGGAGTATGGCTTTTTCCATGCCGACCCTCATCCTGGCAACCTCTTGGCAACACCTGATGGAAAACTTGCCTTTCTCGACTTTGGAATGATGAGTGAGACACCGGAGGAGGCTAGATTTGCTATTATCGGTCACGTTGTTCACTTGGTTAACCGTGATTACGAGGCCATGGCCCGTGATTATTATGCTCTCAAGTTCTTAGCTCCTGATGTGGACGTTTCTCCTATTGTACCAGCACTGCAGAACTTCTTTGATGACGCTCTTACTTATACCGTCAGCGAGCTCAATTTTAAGACATTGGTCGATGGTCTTGGTTCTGTCTTCTATCAATATCCGTTTAATGTCCCAGCTTACTACGCATTAATCTTGAGATCGCTAACAGTGCTTGAAGGTTTGGCCCTCTACGCGGATCCTGATTTTAAAGTTTTAGCTGCTTCATACCCATATTTTGCCAAGAGGCTTCTCACAGACCAGAATCCGTACCTAAGGGATGCCCTTATCGAGCTTCTGTTCAAGGATGGAAAATTTCGGTGGAATAGACTTGAAAACCTTCTACAACAGGGTAGCAAAGATAGGGATTTTTCGGCGGAAGATGCTTTACAACCTGTTCTAAAGCTGCTTCTGGATCCAAATGGCGAGGAGCTCAGGGTTTTGGTAATCAAAGAGGCTGTCCGCGTTAGCGAAGCTGTTGCTCTGGGCACAGTTGTTGATACATACAATTCCGTTCCTGAATTTTTGAAATCGCTAATCTTTAACGGGAATGGAAATTTTAGTCCTCTTCTGATGACCAGCTCTGAAATCCAAAGCACGCTAGAACTTCGGGATCAGGTCTTTAGGGTCTGGAGGCTTCTTCGTTCTTCCGAAAACTTTGATCCAGCCCTTTTGCAGCCGATATTACAGGTGATCACATGGCTTATATTCAGATATTTTCACCCCATGCTTAGGTTTATGAGCTAAGTTCTTGTTTGGTTGGTCAGGTGTTGCAACAGCAGGAGGCAAGAAATCTAGGAGGACGTGTGGTAGGGGGTGTCAGCCAACGTCTAGCGGCTCGGTTTCTGCAACAACTGCTTCG
>NW_010964598.1:1295036-1319438 GCF_000463585.1 Tarenaya hassleriana | reverse complement strand
CTGCTGGGAGCCACAACACCATCTTCCTCTCCCGTCTCATAGGTCTCTTCTTTCTTCACACTTGATGGTAAATGTATAGTAGTAAAGGCAAACATGCCCCGGCAACTACAGGATCGCTTCATGTTCTGGTGATAGTATCATTCTTTTTCTATTTGTCACCACCCACTACATCTGAAAACTACAGAATTGTATCTAAAAGAAAGTATTACAGATTCTCACCATGACAACAGTTCATTTCTCTATCTGTATGGACATATCTTCAGAGGTACGCAAGAGATTTCAAGGGGTCAGGCAACACAGCTCTACACAACCTGGGGTTCTGACACTTCACTAGTTCTGAATAAGCCATTTCTCATCTACGGGATTGGATTAGAATACAGTAATTATGAAGCAGCTGGTTTTGCCGAAACAGAAAGGCTTACAACTTGCAAAGATATGAAACCAGTGCGTGCACGTTATATACTCATGAAGGTTTCACAGGAAGAAGAAAACAAGGGAAGGCGCAGACAATTGGACGAGGAAAAACAGATAAATCCGGATACATACAATTACTACAGGGGAGGACAGCTCATTATGCTGTCCTGTCGGGGAATTACAAGTACTTGACTAGCAGCCAAATCACAACGACCAGAACCACAATCCCAATGACGGATAAGAGCATGGACACACAAGAGCAACCACCTCTCATGCGCTTGTTCATTACAGCAAGGCTCTTCTGTACTCTCTGCTATCAAGAAAACCAAAACAGGGAGAGACATCAAAACCCAAATGTCATTGATGAGTTTACTGAGAAGGGTGCAATTGCATGCAGCTAACCAAACAGTTGCTTCATAAGAGTAAGAATCAATTCAGACCCGAATACATCACGGTCACGGGTAAGTTTAGCAATATAGTCTTTGAGGCGACCGATTCTTTCATATGTGGGCCTAAGTTTCTGAGGGTTATCTGACCAAACGAATGGAGAGTTGAAATGTATTACCCGTAAGCGGGAATCGGTAACATCCACGTGGTAGTCTAAGTCATCCTGTACATATATAGGAACACAAAGTCGGATTTGTTAAGATCAGACCATGAAACTGAAGGCAGAAGAATAAAATAAACGGAAACCATACGATAAGCCTTGTCTGCAGGTTCAGTTCCTCATTAACTGCCAAAGCAATGTGTTTTGTACTTATGACTGTCTCCTCCAACTTCTCAAGTCCCTCGTCTTGCTCTATTTAGGAAAACAAAAAAAGAACCCATGAGAGGATGAATACAAAAAGCCTGTTTTATACCGTACACAGAGGATAACATGAAGATCTCTTAACAAACAGGTTACCTCTCATAACTTGACGCTGAAATCCAACAATTCCTTGGTTGTCCATGCCAGCAACTCTGCTCATGCTGTCAGTCTGCTTTGTTTCTGGCCCGAGCAAGCTGTCTCTATTTGCAAAGTTTGACACGTTCAATGCAGATGCCATCTGACTTGCTTTTGATCTCAAATTGCTAATCATGTCCTTGCGTCGATTCATCTCTTTCTCCGAACTGTCCATCAACATGACACACAACAACGGAGTAAAGAAATGTTCAGACAGAAAGACCTCAGCTATAATCACCACACAGGAGAGACATGAACTTGGTTGGTGGTGTGTCTAATTTGCAGTTTAACTGTTGTAGGAGGAAACTAATAAGAGACGTACTTACATGGGTTGCTTCCCCGGAATCTTAGCTAGAAGGGACTGCAGACTGTCTAGTCGAGTCCCAAGAATCGTGATCTTTCTTCGTATTGCAGAAGCATGCCGTTGAGCTTCAGGCCCTGATACTACAGCCAATGAACTCCGTTCTGATATCATGCCATTTATATCCTCGGACAGCTTTAAAGCTTCATTGTACTCTCTCACCCATGAATCCGAAGAAGATGCCATTGTCCTGCAAATAAATGCTGATAAAAAATGATCTCCCCCGTACCAAACGTATTCCGATGATCAGAGCTTCTTCAGAGAAAGAACTGAGTTATCATACAAGATGCAACACCAGCAATAACAGAGATCGAAGCGACAAACTAGTTTCATGAACAAAAACTTCCTATTACATCACCCAGAATACTGAAATCCGTACCAAAAAGAACTTTCAGGAGTAGCACAGGTAATTGCGATAATTCTGAAAACTTTTGAGTCAAGCCACAACCATCGGAGAGCAAATACCATCACTTTCCGAATTGAATCAACAGGGTTGACAAATTCAGCATCAGAAAACACAGAAAACAGCGGCCGTTTCCCTAATTTCACACAAAAGGACATGAATTGTGCATGCCCAGAAATTTCCCAAGGCCTAGTGCTCGTTACGAGTAGGAGAGGTACATAATTTCTCAAAACCCGTGATACCCATCACCCAGAAATCCATAATCAGGCAAAAGATCGGACGATTCAGCACCTGGATTATTCCCAAGAGAAAGCATCGAAATTGACCTAAAGCACAATGTTCAAAGACTCGAATTGCTTACCCAGAAGTTTCTCGGACCTCGACCAAGCCGATTGACTTTCTCGGGGTATCCACCTTGAAGATTAAAACGAGATCGTCTTGGTGTGTTTTCCAGGCGTAAAACCACCGAGCAACGGAGGACAACGAGCGTCAAAGTTGTGAATGATGATGCCTTGTCCTTTTTCAGTCAAAAGAAGGGATTTCACAAAACGTCGTCGTATCGCGAAAAAGGGTCAATGAAGATTTGCAGCAATATGGGCTAATATCAGAAACACAGGGAAATATCGGGCCCACTTTATAATGTCATGGATTTATGGGCTATTTGAAAAATGACCAAATAAACTTTAATTTCCGAATTATAAAACAAATACGAATTTACAAATGATATATATATATATATATATATATATATATATATAATATTCTAATGTAACTAATGATTTGTTTATCCTTATTGGCATTTATATGACCAAATAATCGCTAATTTTCTATCATTATTGGCATTTATAATTTATTTATCCTTTAGTTAAAACAAAAAAGTTGTTCAAGTATTTAGTGGATCTTGGATCTTGGATAAAACTAACAAGATTTTGAACTCTATTTTAAGATATTTATATGATCTATGATAGTAATATCATTTTTGAGTTGTAGCATGTTGCTAGTTTTTCTAATAAAATATTAGGTTTTAATAATTAAAACTTTAAATACTAATCGAAAATTTATATTGAAAAAACATATTTTCAATTTTTAAAAATTCTTTTGGTCATCAGCCCGTAAAAATTTACGTAACAGACTCAAATTTGAAAATAATTATCTACAAGATTATATAACCAATAAGAATAAATACTCTCGTAATAATAATATATTGAAATTTTTGAAGTATTTATAGAATATTAGAATATGTTATATGTTGTTACAAAAAATTTTATTAGGTGGATCATCCCAAAAAAAAAATTATTAGGTGGAATAATCAACCGAAAAACAAAAATGAGAAACGTGCATATTCCGATGCTATCCATTTGGCACCTGGCTCTAATGTGAGATAAAATTGTGTTAATTTATATATATTGGCATTTGTCAAACTATGGGTGAGATATATATATATATATATATATATGTATTATAATATATTATATGTAATAATGTAAAAGATGGGTGTACATATTTGGGTACCCATATGATTAAACCGCATTAATAAGGGCTTAAATGCATGAAGTCTTCGTGAAGGCAACGGCACATTACAATGTACTCAATATTATATTGGGAAAGACATGATGCCATTATATGTAAAAGATGGGTGTACAATGTGTTTGTTTCAAGTGATGCATTTCCATTTGGATATATTATTATTATTATTATTATTATTATTATTATTATTATTATTATTATTATTATTATTATTATTATTATTATTATTATTATTTGCTTCAAACTCCTGCAAATTGGTCCATATAGATATTGAACTCTAGAAACCAATATTCATATATTCTTTATTTTAAATAATATTTTAATTAGGGATTAATATTTCAATATAAAAATAAGTCGATTCAAATCAAATTCGAATTAAAGACTGATCAAATATAATTTTTAAACAAAATAATGGTATCTGAGCTAATAATAAAATATCCGAAAAATTGAAGTAATGGAAAATCTTTCTAAAATGATTAGAGTTTTTTAATAAAAATTAATTTTAAATCGAATCTAAATAGTCTGATATAAAATTCCTTAGATGAATATTTCTTAAAACCGAAAATTTTTGAGTTGAAGAATCTAAATCGTGTTAATTGGAATGTAATGAATTTAATTTTCATGTACTCTTACCTCAAGAATATAATAAAGAAACCATTGAGTCAATGTTGAATCTGAAACAAATTAATGGGTATACACATTTAGGTAGAAAAGAGCCGTATAACTATATAGAAATATGGTAATATAAGTCGTATACTTTTGTATGTGAATAAAGTATACTACTACACTAAAAACTAAACCCATACGAAAATACTCCATCCGTTTCAAAATATTTATAGTTTTTTATTATTTTTATGTTTCAAAATATTTGTTATTCTACATTTTCAAGATATTTTTTACAATAGTTTCCAATTTTATCTTTTTCAAATTTTAATAAATTATTAATGATAACATTGTTTTTATCATAAAGATATATATGATTTTTTTTCTTTTTTAAAAAAAATATGAAATAACCTAAAATAATAATTATTATGAAAGGGGAGGGAGTATATTGCAAAAGGTTACTAGGGGAGAGATTGCGTGGGAATCCAACGTTAATTATTGCCTTTCGTGTATGAAATGGAGAGAAAAAAATTTATCATACGTACAAAGAAGAATAACGTATAATGAAAATGTGTATATATGTGTAATGAATGTATGTATATATATATATATATGTACATATCGTGTGGAAGAGGAGATTTGTCACGAATCCCGAGTGGCACGTAGTCAAACGAGACCTTGAATTGTGTAGATGGTGTTGGACCATCACGTGCACCTCTCACGGCCTTTCGGGATTTTGCCTTTCAGATCCCTCTCACCCGCACGTGCCACACCACACGTACGCCCACCAATTTTTTTTTTTCTGTTTAAAATAAGTGAAAATCAATCTATTTTTTAATACTGAATTTGAAATTTTTCTCTAAAAAATCATTCAAAATTTAAATTTTAACAAAATCCTTATCGGACCAGAATTAATTTTACCACGTAGGCAGAAAGCGCCTACATGGCATCTACGTGGCATGTACGTGTTCGCCATGTAGGATACATATGACATTAATAATAAAAAATTAAAACAAAATTGGAAAAAATGTAAAACAAATTATAAAAAATGTGAAAAATTACAAAAAAATGTAAAAATTGTAAAAAATATAAAATTGTAAAACATTTTCAAAAAATATAAAAATTATAAAAACTGTAAAAAATTGTAAAAAAATGCAAATTATAAAAATTGTAAAAATTGTAAAAAAAATGTAAAATTGTAAAAAAATGTAAAACATTTTCATAAAATGTAAAAAATTGTAAAAAAAAATTGTAAAAAATTATAAATTTTTAATTTGGTTTTTAAAAAAGGGAAATTTCCAAAAAACAATCATTCAATTACGAGATAACTATAAAATTCATCACGAACTTTACAATTTTATATTTGTTACAATTTTTACAATTTTTGGAAATGTTTTGCAATTTTACATTTTTTACAATTTTTATAATTTTTTGCAATTTTTTTTACAATTTTTACATTTTTTTTTTGTAATTTTTTTCACATTTTTTTATATTTTTTTATATTTTTCCAATTTTTTTAATTTTTTATTATTAACGCCACGTGTATCCTACGTGGCGAATACGTACATGCCACATAGGCGCCATGTAGACGCTTTCTGTATATGTGGCAAAATTAATTCTGTCCCGATGAGGTTTTTGATAAAATTTAAATTTCGAATGATTTTTTAGAAAAAAAATTCAAATTCAGTATGAATTTGGAAATTTTAAAAGTTCGTGATGAATGTGATAGTTATCTAATAATTGGATGATTTTTTTGGGAATTTCCCTTTTAAAAAAGTATCTTTTGAAAAAAATTGTAAAAAAACAATATTTGTTAGATGTTTTAAATGAAAAAATATAATATTGTTTAGTTCTTACTATTTCAATATCTACAATTGGCATAAAATAAAGTTTATCAATATTTCCTTTTTCATTGTTTTTCCGATATTTATTATAAATGTAAAGTTAAGTGGCGATGGATGATTTTCTCATCTAAAACTCCAAAATACAGTTATTTTATGATGAAAATTCACGAACACACATATATAAAAAATTAATACGGGTTTGAAAACAATATCCATATTGTTTACTGCTCTAATTTCCAAGCTCCAAATGACCAAGAAATTTTCACATTGACATTAATCCATATTATGGATTTAACAATTTATTGCAAAAAAATGCAAAACATAAAATATATGACATACAATGAAAGATAATATATATACCCACCAAAGCTATTTGTATATTTCCAAGTAAATGCATAATTACGAAACAAATTTATATATTTTTACTGAAATTAGATTAGCATTTTGATCATAGTTCCTAACTAAGTTAACATTTAACAAAATCCGTAATTAGACCATTGGATTTGAGCTAACTTCAAGGTCAATTTGGATAAAGAAATCGCATTAATTGGAACTTGGTTAAACAAATGTAAAAAAAAAATATCATGAAAACTGCACTGAAATTGATGCAATAAAGAGCATAATTCAAGGTACGATACATCATTTTCCTCCCAACATTTGACTGCAAGTTGAGGGTATAGAAGCTTCAATTCTTGTTTTGTCCTTGGGATACATAAACATATATATCATATATTATATTATAATATATAGTATTCAGTATATTAATCATTTCATTACTCTATGAGTACTTTGTTTCAAAGCTAATTAGTCCGTCCTAAAGCACAGCTGTATTCCACATACGGTGTTTAGTTTAATTAAAGTTAGTCCTCGACATTATGGTGTACCCAAAATATCAATATACATCTCTATATTTCCACATTTCAGAATCAAAATAAAAATTTTAAATTGTGAAATTTTATTTATTGTTTTTTTGTTATATTAATTTATGATGTTGTGGATCGAAATCTTGTTTTCGGATGTGAAATAGCCACGATTCAATAACTATATAGTTTAGCTATACATGTACAAAGGCCGTATGTGAGTATATAGTGGAATTCAACATAGATTTTCGGAGTAATTGTCATGTATTTCTGTGAGACCAACTTCGGTTTTTTAAATTAGTTCTTGCAAATAATCTCGGCACTGATCCATAAAAGAACCCACACGTCTCTCTCTCTCTCTCTCTCTCTCTCTCTCTCTAAGAAGAAAGGGACAGAGAGAAACCCTAAACACCGTGCCCTCAAAGCTAAGATATCACTTGTTTTGCAAAACAACTCTCTTTTGCTTGCTTTGCCTCTCTTCTCTCTCACTGTCTTCTACCTCTTGCCTGTAACAGAAGCAAGATTTCCCAGCCTCCAAGGTTCGTTTTCCTACCATTTCTTCCGACTATATATCATTGTCATCTGCATCACTATGTACGCATATATAGATACACGCACATATGGCTGCACACACAGACAAATGTGCTTTTTCTTTTCATATTCTCAGTTTTCCATTTCATCGCTTTGATTTGTCAAGAACATATCTATGGATGTTGAATCTCTTATACCTAAGAAAGAGACTGGAACTTCTAAGCACACAAACGGAGTTCAGTTCTCTGCTTCTTGTTTTCTCTTTGGAACACTTGTGCTTATATGTAAGATTTATACCTGAAGCTAGCGTTTGTTCTTCAATGTGTACATGCATGAATCTCATACATGTTATAGCTAGGGTTTTTTTTATGGATCTAGAAAACTCGAACCCCAAACCTAGTCTCTTAGATTCATTAAAAGATCTAGTGTTTATCTTGATATCTTACGTAGTTTTTGTAATAGAGGTATACAATATATATGGCCATACATGCATGTAACAAAACTTATCCATGCATTATGAACATAGAAGTATTTCTTTATTTCATGCGTGAAACATGGAGGTGTATATATACTCTTATGGTAGAAAAACGCCGATTTGCATCACTTGCCATCTGTTCTTACAATCAAACAAAGCCGATTTCCGAGATGTATCTCATGAAATATTCATGTCTACTATTCTTTTATGTGTCATATATGAAATACATTATTGTTAATTGGCATATTGTCTAGGGCAAAGAGGAAAAGGACCCATATCTTGATTTGCTTAAGGAGAAGTGAGGATGGATATAGGATCTTCAGGACAACTGAGTGTGCCGCCTGGATTTCGGTTTCATCCGACCGAGGAGGAGCTTCTTTACTATTACCTCAAGAAGAAGGTGTCCTACGAACCAATTGATTTGGATGTTATAAGAGAAGTTGATCTCAACAAGCTTGAGCCTTGGGAGCTTAAAGGTACACTTGTTTACTAATTACCCACACTTGTGTATCACTTTGTATGTTTGTCGATCATTATCACCTAATCCACCAAATTCAAATCTGATAATATTCTATTGCATGATCAAATTAGCAGTATTATCAGACGCGTTGCCTGAAACTATTAATATATCTCGAATTTCAATGTATTTAAATATTAAAAAGATATGTATTTTCATTTATATATCTTGATAGAGGTATAGATTTGATACACAAACCCTTTTGTGAATATGGCGAATATGTATAGTTGGCCTGCACAAGACTACAAGTTACATGTCAAAGGTCAAAGACGCAGATTTTGGTTATTTGTCCAATTAAGGGTTTTGTCTGCATGTTCATGAAAACATGCATCTAGTTTATGCCCTTTTTATCAGACAGTGAAATGTTTGGTTCTGCTGTTTTTGTGGAATCCCGTGGAACCATGCATACATATATATATGTGTATATATATATATCCATCCATCAAGAAAGAGACAAACTTTTCTGTTCATTCATGTCCTTTTGATTTTTTTTTCTTGCCTGCTAACAGCAGACAAAATACAATCGTTTTCGTCATATATATGACTACGTAGCAATATTGTACTTCAGTATAACAAAGAAACCCACATAGCTTAATTATTCCCATATTCATTCGGAATAAGAAAACCAAGTCATCGTCATATAATAATAATAATATGATATTTTTCAATTCTGATAACATATTAAGCTTTATTGTGTATCATCATGTATATTTTTTTTTTATTGCTAGACTAAAAATATATATAGAAAAGTGATAGTTTGATTCCTTATATATATTTACGCGTATTACATTCAGTATAAATCATAATATTCATTGGATTAATTAAATCGCATGGGATGATAACAGAAAACTACTATAACACATGAAAACGTAGGTTATTTATTAATTCATCATAGTAAGTGTCTTTAATTAAATTATGTGTTTTACAAGAATGGTAATTGTCTGAGGTAATCTTTGATTCTTCCCAAGCTAAAACTGATATATATATGTATATATGTATGTATGTATGTAAATGAAGAGAGATGTAGGATAGGGTCCGGCCATCAAAATGAGTGGTACTTCTTCAGCCACAAGGACAAGAAGTACCCGACGGGGACACGAACAAACCGAGCGACAGCAGCCGGGTTTTGGAAGGCAACTGGCAGAGACAAGGCCATCCATATGAGCACTTCCAAGAAGATTGGCCTTCGCAAGACCCTCGTCTTCTACACCGGTCGTGCTCCTCACGGTCACAAGACCGATTGGATCATGCATGAGTATCGCCTCGATGATTCTCACAACGACATCCAGGTACTTTTACATACATCCATATATATATATATACACACACACCTTGAATCACCACGAAAATGTCGATGTTCTTGCACCATATATAATGAACTGCTTGAATCATATATATTAGTTGTGAACGTGAATTGCAGGAAGAGGGGTGGGTAGTGTGCAGGGTCTTCAAGAAAAAGGCCCATTTCAGAGGCTTTCTCCAAGAAACACCCGACCAAGAAGACCATCCCCACCGCTACACGACCACAACCCATGACGATGATCATCATCATCATCACCATCACATGAATCCCAATCCATGTAACCCTTCATCATTTCCACATCCTATCGATCATCATCATCATACCATCACCCGGAGAACGGGTCTCCAGCCTTTGTATGGCTTCCCCAACACATTCAGCCACCAACAAAGCTCAATGCATCTCCCACAACTCTTATGCCCTGAAACAGCAGCAGTCACAGCCCATCCATTCAGCACAACCGACCTCGAATGCTCTCAGAATCTTCTTAGGTTGACTTCTAACAACAACTATGGAGGAGATTGGTCGTTCTTGGACAAGCTTCTTACTTCTTCCGCGACCATTCCTCAGCAGCAGACACAAGCGAAATCCCTAGTCGGTCCTAGCAATGGCGACAACAATAACAATCAAACAGCAGGCAATCAACATCATGATGTCGGAAGCAATGCTGGTTCTGTCTCTCAGAGGTTCCCGTTTCAGTACCTTGGGCATGAAGTTAACCTTCTCAAGTTCTCCAAGTAGAATTGATGATGAACTCTTTGTGGTGATGATCTCATGTTGCAGTTCTATCGTATCTTTTGTAAGCTGTGGAACCTGGCACAACCACCAGCAAACTGTTTCCAGAAATTTGGGTTCGTCTTTCATTCATGAATTTTTGTATTTTATTCGATGCGTATCGTTTTATAATTTACTAAATTTAGTTTGTGAACTATCTAAATGACAATAATTCAATTTGGGTAAATCGACCAGTGAAATAGAAATGAAAAAACGTATGTTCCGTTTCGAATTCAATCTCAAACTAAAGAGAAAGATATATTCTAATTACATACGATTAATTTGGATGTCGTCCAAGATATCTAGTTATCCAAAATAAAAAACTAACTAAAAGACAACTCTTGAAATGATACCGGAGTGAGGGTAATTGTCATAAATTCATCTCAAATTCAGAATATGGTCACGATTCAATAAATATATAGTTATTTGGTACGATTTAAAGGGACTTCCAATGGACTATGCCCATGGTCGATAAATTTTGGGTCGTGTGTTTCACGCTCCAAAAGGCGCGTGAACTTCCCTAGTCTTGATCTCTCCATCTAAACTGCGTGCCGTTTGCGAACGACAGTAGGTTTTCCCTTCCGATGAGTAGAGAGCTTTCGTCAGCAAAAACGATTAAAGTCAATGTCCTCGTGAGCGTTTTAAAACGACTCATTATCCACGTCGGATGATGCCTCGCATACGCGGTGAGTGAGTACGCATTGGTCACGTTTCTGGCTTTCTGGTACAGCATCATCGATTGCCAGAGACTGAAGAGATCTGATCTATCAATGTTGATCTTTTTCTTCTTCGACATTTCAATTTCTCGGATTTATGGAGAATTTAAGGGAAATCAGAAGGACTTTTAAGATGATTAGGGTTTTTTATGTTGCATTGCGTGTTTTCGTTTGGCGAAGTGTTGATACTGAGAACATTTGGAGACTAGTTGTTGACTGATCTGCAAAGTAATCCATTTCCGGTTTTTTTCCACCGATATACGCATATAGTATTGCATGGTTACGTCATATCGACGCTAGGATTCTTGTCTGTGAATGATTTTTCATAAACCCAAATTTCTAGGATGCATGAAATGGGATGCCGTGAAATTTTAGTTTTTGTTAGTGCATTGCCTATACTCTGTTCGTGAAAATGTCAGAGAGAGAGAGAGACCCTTTCACTGTTTGGTCTTTCTTAGAAGCGGAAGGGTGTCATATGATACTTTTGCTGTTGAGCGTTTCATGCTTGCATTTCAGAAACATTCAACTGTGTCGTGGGGACAACAACGAGATTGAAAATTGAGTGAGCGGTGCTTTGTTTTCTCCGAAAAAACTGGGTTTTCTTTTTTATGGAGCTAAATGTGAAAGTTCCACGCAGGTTGGTTGCTATATTCATCTGACTCCTTCAGAGAGAGAAGAAAGGGCACGCCGCATTTTCCTGAGGATCGATGGCGAAAGGTGATTACTTTAATCGAGATGGCGTAGTAGTAGACTTGAAATGCTTTGGCATTTGAATTTGGTGGATGAAATGGGTTGGTTTAGGAGCCAGAATCTAACTTTGTCTGATCATCAGAAGACAGAACGAGTCTTCCGCGTGCTTTGTGTTAAAGCCATGATACCCTAAGGAATGAGATGAATGGGTGACTTGAAAAGTTGTGACACAAATATTTTAATACATAAGCAGAACTGAACGTGGTGCAATAGCAAGAACAGGCTTGGATTTTATAGTGGCGAATGAGACTTATGACAGTAGTCAAAGGCTTTGCTTAGAACCTTTCAGATCAATTTGATGGCAAACTTCTATGAACATGTTTTGTCAATGGTCAATTGTCAAAGGCTGTACCTGGACTCGTTCAGATCGATTTCATGGCAAACCTCTATGAACTTGAGGTCAATCTGATGTTCTTCCGGTATAAAAAATGATGCGGGTGACAAACTTGTTCTTATGTTCTTGTTCAAGTTCAGAAAAAATCGTCAAAGGCATTGATCAATTTCAGATCAATCACTGCTTAGCCCTTTTGTTGGCTGATAATTGTACTTTTGTTCCAGTTAAATGTCTTCCGGGCCTTCACCTTTTACCTGGAGGTATGATGTTTTCGTCAGCTTCAGAGGGGAAGATACCCGTTCCAACTTTGTCAGCCATCTCTACAGAGAGCTGAAGTGTGCAGGATATACTACTTTCAAGGACGACAAGGAGCTACAGGCAGGTATGAACATCAGTCAAAAAATCCAAAATTCCATAAGAGAATCAAGGGTGTCAGTAATAGTGATTTCTAAGCATTATGGTCATTCAAAATGGTGTTTGGATGAGCTACTTGAGATATTGGAATGCGAGAGGAAGTTCCAGCAAAGAGTAATACCAGTTTTCTATGAGGTGGATCCTTGTGAAGTGAGATACCAAAAAAGATGTTTCAAAGAGGCCTTTAAGAAGCATAACAGGATCCTCAAAGCGGAATTCCGTGCCTTAAGATCTAAGGGCAACATGGAGGAGGCTGAAATGTATGGCAGCGCAAAGGCCGACCAAATTCGTAAGTGGAAGGGGGCCTTAAGACAGGTAGCAGAGAAATCAGGCTACTGTTCTAAGACCTGGTAATAATCCTTGACATCCTCTAATAGTCCAAAAGCTAAAATAGTTAAGATAATTAAATAGACATATATATATATATCCACTCCAATTTTAGTGGATATTAATATCCATGACATAACCTATCTACTGAATCAAATTGTATCTACTTATCAAATGGACCAAAAAATATGTGTAAGAGTTTGAAGGGGAGGTGTTGCTGTTGTAACCTGTTTCTGCCCCTGTTAATTGAGAGTTAGATGGGTGGTTTCTCAAAGTTTTCCCTTTTCTCTTCCGTAATAGAAAATTTGCTCACAGATAATGTAAATTTGTAAAATCACGGGGAACTTCTTACCGATATCCCTAATATCTTCCTAAACATACCTGATAACTGTTTGAACGAAATGATTTGTGTCTCGATATAAGTTGCGGGAGTTTTCTTTTCTTGGAAAGAAACAACTGAAGACTGTCACTGACTTCATCTATTTATTTCTCATTTTTGTCATTTTATGTGATAAAGCGAATGAATGCTTGATGATTCCATTCTTCTTGTTTTAGAGATGAACTATAAGAGATTGATGTAAATGTTTACATATATACACCCAACAATGGATTTATGATTCCAAAAGTTCTCACGGATGGTTCTGTTTTTCATTGGGTAGCTGCGAGGAGTCGGAGATGATTCAGAATATTGTTGAAGATGTCGGCAAGGCACTGAATTTGGAACCAGAAACCAATCCTGTTAACTCAGGAGAGATAAACTGCTACAAGGAAGATATAAAAAAATTGTTGAAATTAACTTCTGCTTCTAAAAAGGTTCGGATGGTGGGCATTTGGGGAAAGGAAGGAGTAGGGAAGACAACGCTTGCCCGGGCTGTTTACGTTGAGACAAAAGTCCATTTCGATTGGCATTGCTTCATAGATGAAGTCGGGAAGATCTCCACGGTACGTAACACTTCCGGTTTGCAGGAATATCTCCTGGCCAAGACATTCCAGCAGGAAGAGAGGATAACGAATGATGATGCCTGTGCGATAAAGAACAGGCTACAGTCCAAGAAGGTTCTTATTGTTCTTGATGGAATTGACCATAAGAATCAGTTGGATGCATTAGCTAAGGACGTGAACTGGTTTGGTCCTGGAAGTAGAATCATAATAACGACAAGGGACAGGAAGTTGCTCACCCGACATGGAGTGAAACATATAAAGGGCATGCCTGAACGCAAACTCGGTGAGTTCTTCATCAAGGGGCCACTTCGAAGAATGAAGAATCTCGCATATTTTTGTGAGCTTCGCTATTTTGCAGGGACGTTTGTCGAATGCCTTCCTTGTTGGAAATTTTTAAGAAAAGACAGGATACGAGTCGCAACATGTGTTGGAATGTATCAAAATCACAGATGATCTCAACTCATGTTATCATTTTTTTAAACAATGATTTATTAACCCATAGTTCAACTTTTTCAGGTGCAAAACGCATGTTCCGTCCTGAATTCGAACTTCAAATTTAGAGAGGAAACGTATATTCTAAATCAATCGGATGGCTACCGGCCCCGAGATTAGTATAGATCTTCATTACCTAAAAAAACCAATGATTTATTAGAATACGCTTCTCAAATATGTATAGTAAAATCTCAGTATATTCGATTCGCCCTTTAAAATAAATGGTATACAATAAACTCGGATATACATATTACTCAAACAATAATATTCTTTTTTTTTGTATATTTTGTTTCTTATAATAGTCTTATTTATAGACATCAAGATGTGTATTTTCTAAGGTTTCTTGTAGTATGAAAAATTTATCTCTATTATTATCACAAAAGGTTATTAACTATTTCATATATATAACAATTCATAATTATATTCATGAAAGAGTAAAACTTTTTGATAAATTTTGAATAGACTTTTTTTTTTATAATGGGTATAATATAATTGTATTGGAAAATATCACCTATAAATCTATAATAATTGTGATCTCGTATCTATTAGGATTTTAGACTCAAAATATTCATAGCTCAAAGAAAAAAAAATTAGAAACTACTTTCGTATCGTATGCACGAAGAGAGAATTTGGTTGTTGAAAAAATTAAATTTTCAATATTAAAAAAAATCATCTAACATACATGAATTATTATGAATATTATCGAATGGAAGTAAGAACAAGAAAGGGTTTTTATATCTTGGCACAATAGACCCAATAATAACTTGAGACTCAATTGAGAAGCGCCCATGCACTTCTCAATTGTAAAAAAAAAAAGGGTAATTCAATAGAACTTAAACGGCAAAAAATACTTAGAAACACGAACTTTGCAACAATACCAAACCCTTCACAAATTCTCTGAATGCTTTCAAGATTCACCGTTTTTAAAAATCTGACTGATTGTACCGCTACAATTGAAGGGGTGGATAGTAACGTTTTCAGAATGTTTGGTAACGATTATGAATGGTTGATACTTGATAGATGGTTGTTGATGGTTATTACAGTTAACTAAGATTAGAAGTGAATGGTTGTAACCGTTTACAATTGTATTTTGTTATAAATTATTAAAAAGTACATGAATTTTAAATAATTTTTTAAATTAATTGTAATTCATTTTTATATTATCATTTGATAGAAATTATTTTATATAATTTATAAATAATTATATAAAAATATTTTAAAATATAAGTTCCATCAATTTAATTTATATTTAATTAAAAATAATTTTATCATAAAAATATTAAAAATAATTCAATCTATGTTAAACTAGTTTTGCATAACCTAATGTACGGGTCCATGTTCCAGAATCCTATCCAATGAATTCAAAACATTGTTGCACATTTGCCATTTAAATTTACGAATAGATTCAAAGGGATCATGCTAAGTGTAAAAGTACATGCATCATGATGAGTCCATGAACAAGATCCTGCCTAAGAACTTAAGTTAAGGTTGAACTCTGAAACTGGAATTGGTGGAGAATTCAGACAGAAGTAGAAAAAGATGGCCAAAATATTTAGACAAAATGAACATAATTACAAACAAACAGAACGGAGTGTTGGACGAAATTCTAAGATCGAAAACTGACGCTGGAGATGTTTTGGAAGAGCTTTCCACTGAGTTCTTTGAGGTTTTACTTCTCGTCCTTGGGTTGATCCTAATGTGAGATCGACAAAATAACTCAGAAAAAATCGATCCCCATTTGTTCAGAAAGCTCATCCTAATATGAACCTAGAAACAAAACATATTTCTATTTTCTAAATCGAGATATGTGAAAAGTATGAAGAGATGAAAGCAAGTTTGTCCCTAAACTAAAAAGAAAACCATAGGATTCAAACAGATCTATAAGGAGAAATCGGAAACAGGAAAACAAAACGAAGAAAAGAAACCATAGGATTCAAACAGACGTACCTGGAGACGACAGGGATGATGAGGTCTAACGAGTTTCCGGCGAATTCCAGGGAAGACAAAACCCTAATCGATAGAAGAAGAGAAATGAGTTATGGAAAAGATGACGCTAGAAAGAGAGAATGGAGAGATTTAGTTTTTTTGTTTAAATTTTTAGAAAGGGTATTTTGGTCTTTTAATTAAAACGTTGGAAATCGTTACCCAAACATACAAAAAAAACGGCATTTTGATTCTTAAAATTTGGTTGCGATTGCGTTTATTTAACCATTCACTTTCGTAACCGCTATCACCCGCCAGAAACCGCAACCGTTCCATTTGTGGATAGCAGGGTGCGACCAATCGGCCCCTAAATCTCCAAGCTCCTGCCATGTATGGAAGAAATATGATTAAACGTTTCTAGTATACATCAATATGAAGCTGCAAAAAAAAAAAAAAAAAGCATGACAAAAACGCAGAAGAAACATGTCGTTTGATGTTCTAAAGGGAACACATACCGAAAGATGAACTTTCCCAACCGAGACAGGACATGCTGTTGCTCTAACGTATACGAACGTGACGATCTCGTCGAATGTCCGATATTAGGAACAAAGATGAACTTTAGATGCGTCTGGTTCCTCCACGCAGGTGGCAAGTTCCTGAGCCTTTTGCAACCTTCCATGTTAAGGTACATAAGCCTCGAGCTAACGAATACGGTTGAAGGTACTTCTATCGATGTTCTGTTCAGGACCAGTGACTCTATGTTACTCCCGACCTCTGGGAACAATGTGATGTTCGGACAGTCACCTAGTCTGAGGCATGAGAGTGAATCCATGTCCTTGATGGTGTCCGGAAGATTCTTCAGTCTCTTACACCCTGTCATACTCAATGACGCGAGCCGTGATAGGCTCTGGACCGACGGTGGCACTTCCTCAATTGCTGTCTGGTCAAGCCACAAGTCCTCGACATCTTCTAGACCCGACGGGAAATCGTTTATAGAAGAGCATCCGTCGAGATGGAGGGTTTTGAGGGACCTCAAGTTGATGTTTTTCGGGAGATTCTTGAGCTTCTTGCAGTAGCTAAGCTCGAGTAGGACGAGTTTGGCGAGATGGCCGAGGGAAGAAGGAATCTCGACCAAGCTTCGACAGTGACACATCTTTAACTTCTCCAGATTCGTAGCCTTTGAAAGATCCGGGATTTCGACGAGGTTCTTGCATCCATTGAGATTCATCCTCCTCAGATTACCAAGTTCCTGTCGTACAAGGAAGAAAGAAATCTCTCTAAATGGTTAGATGAACAGACAAATCCCCTTTCAAAAGGGTTGCAAGGTAACAACACCTGAGTTCCATTCCAAAGTGTTTGAACCGAACTGTTTGTCAGATTGAGTTCGACGAGATATACGGTAGAGAATTGAGCGGGGAGCGATTTCAGACAGTAAGCATCCCAGTGAAGATATCTCAGCCTAGGGAGGTAGTCTAGATCACAGGGCATACTTATCTGGTTCCTTTTGATGTCGGAATCCCCATAAAACTTGAGCAACTTGAGATTGAACATCTTCTTAAAGATCTCGGGATGTATATGAAGCTCCTCTTCTTCAGTGATCTTGAGAAATATGCTTTCGACTTCGATTGCTTCAGGCCCCTAATGAAACAGAATAAAAGGATAAGACAAGCAGAGATGGAGCAAATGTACGAGACGACATTCTCTTCTTACCGCATTTTCAGAGAACAAGTAACGGATATCGTCAGAATCCCATAGAATCCTACGTTTTCTCGGGTGTTTTTCTTTGCAAATAATATCCCTTGCCAAATCTTGGAGTAGATCATGAACCCGTATCCTCTTCTCGTTCGAAACAGTGATCAGACACTTCTCCACCAAAGCCACAATGCCCGGTGTGCAAGGCAGAGGCTGACGTCCGGGAGACACTATGAAAAGGTCTAACACTTCTTTAACCTTGTCCACATCCTCGCCATTGAAACAGCAGGCAACGTGAAGAAAAACCGTTTTCTCTTGCTTATCCAATGCATCATAACTCTCCCTCAATACCTTTGAGATGGAGTTATCAAGATTATTCTTCAGTATAGCCAATTTGTCCTGCCAATACGATATGTCACGGCGATATAGAGATGCACCGATGAGTTTGAGAGCTAACGGAAGACCACCGAGTTGATCAACAACATCAATGGCAAGCGTTCTGAAATCTTTGTGCGGACGAGGTTGTCTGAATGCATGGTTGCTGAAGAGCTGAAGTGCTTGATCAGACACAAGGGGCTCAACTTCGTATATGTGTTCCACATCATGCTGCTCTAACACACGTTTGTCCCGAGTGGTTATGATGATTCTGCTTCCTGGTCCAAACCAGTCGGAACTTCCAGCCAGTTCTTGTAGTTGTTCTATGTCGTCGACATCATCTAGAACAAGGAGAACCTTTCTGTTCCGGAGCCATCGCTTCACGGCACCATTACTATTGTCATCGCCGCTTATGTTCAGGTCCTTCCTTCTGAAGATTTTCGATAGAATTTTCTCGCGTAATTGCGAAGGACCATGTTGTCTGAACTTTCCTTTCACGTTCTCTAACAAGCAAGAGCATTGAAACTTGTTCGAGAGGATTTCGAAGATGAACTTCGCAACTGTGGTCTTACCTACGCCACCCATTCCCCAGATTCCTACCATTCGGACATCTTCAGAGTTCAAGTTTAACAGAGGTTGTATCCTTCTCATGTGGGAACTCATCCCGACAAACTCGCCGGATTCACTTGGTGACACCAAGAATAACCTGTTGGAAAGATCTTGAACAAGCTCCTGGATGAGATCTGATTCCTCTCTCCTGCATCGAAGCAGATAAGAAATTGTAACCACAAGACTAAAGATAGATGCAACTGTTCATACCCAAAACAGAGCAATTTCAGGATTTCAGATCAGAATTCTGCTGCGCTCTCACCAGTTCCTGGAATCCCATCCAGAAATCCTCCCAACTTGAGCCAAAGCCTTTCTCCATCTCTCCACAGTCTCGAGACCAAACCTTAGTTCATGCTCGGCTAAGGCCCTGTTGAAACTCCGGTTCTGCCTCTTCACGTCGATGTTGTAGAAAACCGGAACCAATTCGAGGCGTTTCTTCTCGGCGCAGTCGGTGATGTGCAAAAGCTCTCGTAAGCACCAGTGAGAGTTCGGGTAACTCTCTGAGAGCACAACAATGGCGATTCGTGACTCTTCGATGGCTTCGGAGAGAGCTGGGCCGATGAAATCCCCTCGCCGGAGTGCCTTGTCGTCGCGGAAGACGTGGATCCCACTGTCGGTGAGAGCTCTGTAGAGATGGCTGAGGAATCCTCTTCGGACATCTTCCCCTCTGAAACTGAGGAAAACGTCGTACTTCCACACAGATCGCGACGGCGAAGGAGAAACTGAGTTGGGAAAACCAGAAGGCTGCTGAAACATTTGCGTCTCCGTCCTCTTCCGAAACCGAAGGAGACAGCGTAATCTTCTGAAGAAGACGACGAAGAAGCTGAAGATGGATAAGAAGAAAGACGTCGCCATGGAAGAGCAGAGAATTCTCGAATTCTACAGTGTGAAGTCGGAGACGTAAACGTAATAACTGGAGGGGATTTTTTCAACGACGGTCTTTCCAGTTTTCTTGTGGTTAACTTATTTGTCTTTCAAAAGTCAAAGAGCCCACCCGCTTTATTTTAAATGGTCAGAACCCCTTTAAAATTTTAACGGAACACGTTTGATTGCTTCAACAATAATAAAATTAATTCAAATTCATCTCTCAAATTCAAAGATTCGATGTTCGATTTAAAATACTCAATTAAAACCGTCTATTAGGATACGGTCTATTTCTTTCAAAAAAATAAATAAATCAATTGTCATTTCTTAACATTCAAACCATAAATAAATAAAGATATTGACTATCAAATACTCATCATTTAATCTCAACCATAAATAATAAAACCATGCCTGGATTGGCAAACGGTTCGGTTATACTGTTACCAAATTATAACCAAATTAAATCGAACCAATTAAAATTAAATAAGCCGTTTGGATATTAAATCTCGAATTCATTCCGCAACAGAAGACACCAAGTCCACTAACCTATTATCAGACCTTTCGTGTGAAATAATTGGGCCACGTTTCTTATTGTAACTATGGGCCTAATGGGCTTTCGTATGAAATAATTGGGCCACATTTCTTATCGTCATTCCCCGATCTGAATGAAATGATAATCAATTCAACCGTATTTGGCAGCCTGCTTGATTTTTTCTTTTCTTTTCACGACCTAACGAATTTTACTATATCTTTTACAGAAGTTAGATTTGATTCATGAATTATATATATATACACACACTCGTCAATATCCATGCAGTGATGCAAAGGGCTATATTTTAAAAATAAAAAATAAAAAATAAAAAATAAAAAACAGAGAAATATGTGTGTATATATATATATATCAAAAGAACTAACCACGACTACGAATTCAGTGATCCAAGATATCCGTTCGCGGTTTTTTTTTTTTAAAAAAAAACAACAACAAAGTTCGCGGTAAAAAAAGAAGCAAAGTTTCTAACCCGATTTAAATTTTTATTTTGAGTAGGACATTTCCATAGACTTCTTCCAAAAAATCTTATCTTTTAAGAGATAATAGTTGGGTCAGGTAAAATTTCGGATTATAAAAAAAATTCTGTTTCAGTGAAAAGTCTCGGGAATTTGGAATTTGGAAGTGAAATAGAGAAAGGCCACGATTTTTGTATAATCCAACGCCTCTCATGAGTCTCCCTCGATACCTTTGAGATACAGTTTATCAAGATTTATTTTTCAACATACGCAATCCAGTGCAGAGATATGCATGCATACGCCCTCTTATTCTTCGGACACGAACGAGTCATGCATCTATATACACATATTCATATATGCATGGGTAGAGCGCTTAGCCGGTTCCGGTGACGCCGAGATCCTGCTTGTTGTCGTATTTGCCGGCGCCGAAGACGGGACCACCTTTTCCGGCGGCGTCGGGGAGTTTGTCTTGGAGAGTGTCGACCTGAATACCGCCTTCGTCTTCCTTTGACCGTATGTCCAGCTTTGTCTTGTTCTCTCCTCCCTGTACGGACTCGTACATCGTCGCCGTCTCCGATCCCTTCGGCTCCGCTCCCTGCGCTCCCGACATCTTTCCCTGTTCTTCTCTCTCGAGTCTTATTCTGTTCCGTAGTAAAACTCAAATCTAATCTACTCATATCTCGTGCTCTGATCTTATGAACTTTCTGCATCTTGACACGTGTCTTTCATGAAACACACGTGTCAGATCCAAAAGCGTCGTATACTTACGTGTAGCTGTAACTAGAACCACAATATGAGAAAACAAAGGGTTGACTTTGACTATAAATAGATGTGACTCGGATACAAATATATGATTACATTACATTAATAATTTACACAAAATAAAAGAATCCGAGAAATAAAACAAAGTTGTATTCTAATGATACGAAGACAAAACAATGAAACAATGTGTATTTCCATTTTCTACAAATTCAGTAATAAAAAAAGAATATTTTTAAATCCAAGAATATGGTTTTAATTAAAAAAACCATATTTGCTAAAAGTATTCAAATTTAATGTAATCTGGATCATCGCTAGGATCACTATTACCACCGCCGTTGTCTTTTTCACCGCCGTGCGTCGTAGTTTTCTTCCCGGCGACCGCCATGATCGCTGGCGAGGAGTCCTTTTCCTTGGTCGTGTAACAGGAGAAGTCCACCGGCTCCGGCACATTTGGCGGCGTCGCGCTCCGGATCAGAGCCCAATTCACTCCTTCGAAGAATGGGTGCTGCTTTATCTCCGTCGCTCCTCGCTTGTACGCGATCCTCTTGTGAGGCTCTTTTACCAGAAGGCCCTTGATCAGGTCCCTCGCCGCCGAGCTCACCTGAGGGTATTCCGGGAATTTCAGCGGTAGCCCTATCACGTTGTAGAGCGTCGCTCTGTTCCCTTGTCCCTTAAACGGCGTCGTTCCGTGGAGGAGCTCGTAGATGAAGATCCCGAAGGTCCACCAGTCGACGGCGCTTCCATGGCCTTCGCCTCGGATGATCTCCGGCGCCAAATACTCGTGGGTTCCGACAAAGGACATCGATCTGACGTTTGTCGGCTCCGCCATCAATTCCGGCAACGATCCGTTGACGAATATCCCGAAATCGGATTTCGCTTTTCGGTTCTTCTTCGACGATTGGAGGATCCTGGGGAAGAACGCCGACGGCTGGATACATCCTTGCACCGCCGCATCATCTTCGAGGATTCCGGAGGATCGGCCGCCGCTTCCGCCGGCGTGGACGGAGGAAGATTTGACGAGGGTTGGATTGACGGAGCATCGGAGGGATAAATCGAAATCGGAGAGCATAATGTGACCGTCGTCTCTGACGAGAACGTTCTCTGGCTTCAGATCTCGGTACACGATTCCTAGCATGTGTAAGTATTCCAATGCCAATAGCACTTCCGATGCAAAGAACCTGCCACAGAAAAATCAAAACCCTAATCATGTATCAGATGATCCTAATCTCCCATTGTGATGTTCTTCAGGTGATTGATTTGGTTCGGTGTTGTGGGTCTAAGTCTAACTCTGTTTTCTAAAAAGTACTGACCTTGCCGCATCTTCTGTGAAGAACTTGTTGGGTTGCTTCTGTCTCAAGGAATAGAGATTGCCGCCACTGCAGAACTCCATGACCAAGCAATAGAACTTGTCGGTCTCGAAGTGTGTGTACAGAGTGGGCAAGAACGGGTGATCGAGCAGAGACAAGATCTCCCTCTCTGTCTGAGCTCGTAAAAGCTTGTTCCGGCTAGCGAGAGAAGCTTTGTCCATCACCTTCATGGCGAAGTACGTGTCCGTCCCTCTAAGCTCGACCAGATAAACACTGCCGATATCTCCATACCCGAGCCGTTTCAGAAGGCGGAAATCGCTAATCCCGAGTTGGATGCCTCTGGATTTCAGCATGTTCACAGCATCCCACCTTATGTCTCCGCCTGTGTGGGGCTTTGACGGAGCAGAGGAGGTGCTGTCAATGCTGTTGCTCCTTGAACTCAAGTTACTGTTGTTGTTGTTGTTGATGGGCTTTGTGGTTATGGTTGTGGTCATAAGCGACTCGGTCATGTTGGGACCAGGTGACGATGGCGGGATCTTCGGGCTCGGAACAGGACGATGATGATTGCTGAATCCGGCCGGCTCTGGTTTTACCAAATGATCGATCATCTTGGGGTTGAACTTCTGCTTCTGCAAGTCTTTTTGGGATTGCTGAGATTGATGAATGTTATCAAAGGGCTGGGCACAGAGAGCAGATTCTTTCGGCTTCTCAGACGAAACATAGCTCGACTGCAGAAGAAACAATTCAAAGGTAGTAGATATAAGCACTCATTCATCAGACAGGACAGCCTCCCTGAACAAACATGACAGGGGGAGAGAGCGGGTCTCTTCAAGCTTACCTCGGGCGAGTCGAACTTCTTTCCGAGCTTTGCTAACATGGCCGCCGCTGCAAAGGCGAAACCCTCAAATCAGAGATCCTGCTTGGGCGTTGAAGGACAATCTGTGGAGGGCAACATTTTTTTTTTTAATCATCAAATCCGACATTAACTTAGCTTAACAAGAATGGCGTGGCATGCATGTCTTCTGATAAATTAAAAGAAAGAAGGTTTGGTCTGCACGTTGGAATCCCCACGAGATTTCTTCTATTTCTTTTTTTTTTCTCATCCACCGAATTTCTCATATGCCTCCAAGAATTCGAATCCAGACATCATTTAAGAAATGCATGCATGAAAATCATTTGCTGGAATTTGCATAAGCAATCGATGAAATGCAAGGAAAAAACAAAACCTTACGTTCCATGCGTGATCTCTCCGTGGAGATCATGAAGGAATCTTTTTTTTTTCTGGGTAAAACAATGAATTAATATGCTTGAAATAATATTTGGAATTTGGGGGAAAGA
>NW_010964598.1:1293610-1294535 GCF_000463585.1 Tarenaya hassleriana | reverse complement strand
AAAGAGTGAACAAGAATGAGAATAAAAAACCGAAAAAAAAATGGGTGGAGAGAAAGCGAGTTGTGAGTTCCAAAGAAGGTGGAGAGATGTGGGAGGGAGGAGGAGACGGTCCTTTGGTGAAATAGAATTAGTGAGGAGGAGATTGTGATTTCCCCTTGAATCTCTCTCCCCCTACCTGTTATTATGGGCTGTTTCGTGGGCCCTTTCAAACAAACTGTGAAAAAGGCCTATTTTATAGTTAAGGCCCATTCTACAGATCCATGAAGTCTTCACATTTGTTTTTAGTTTACTACTGTAACTTTTGAATTTTACTGACTTGTTCCCTGTATTTTGAAAAGGGAACCAAAACACCAAATGCGGGTCCAACTACTTTATTAAGTTCTGAAATTGGGGAGTAACAATTTGGTTCTTGTATCCGTTTCATTTCAAAAAACAAATGAAGTCAAATAGTATCAAATTTTGATTTGGTTATATATTTTAAATCTAGAATTCTTTATTTTTCTTGAAAAGATTTTTTTTTTTAATAATCGGGTGTTCTAGACCGATATCAGATTAATTCTCGGAGCGGGAACAAACTATTTGATTAGAATATGCATTTTTTTCTTCAATTTGAATCTTGAATTTAGGACGGAACAAACACTTTATATTCTATTTCACCGGTTGAACTATCTAAATTGAGTTTTTTTTTTAGGATTTCAATATGTACTTGTAGTTTTCGGACTTGTGTAAGATCAAGTTGATATAATTTTAATTATTAGGTTTGACCATAACTACAATATATTTCTAATCTTATCCACTAAGGAAATTGTCCTCTATTACAACCTTATGAAACCCTTCGATGCATACGTAATCTCATGAAAATTACAAAAATCATATATATATATATATATATATATATATATATATATATATATATATTAAAGAA